>NT_166283.1:0-39340 GCF_000001635.26 Mus musculus | reverse complement strand
GGCTGACAGTTGGTCATCAGGTGTGCTAGCAAGCATCCTGACCACTGACCCATCTCTCTGGTCCAGGGCTTCTCCCTTGTAATGCTTGTCTTACTTAAAAAGCACTGTAGAATTAACAACCAAGAAAAATGGGTGGCAAAGATTTTAGCAGCTCAAGAGTTTCAGGTCTCTGTTTAACTCTAAATCCCTCCCCAGCGCATTGTAAGCCAGTATAAGCCAGCTGGCACTACTCTGATGCAGCCGAGCATAGGCCACCGCATGTGACAGGCCAGTGATTTTAGAGGAAATGATAGAATTACTCGAAACAGGCAATGCTGTGGTTTTATACCGTGGTGACAGGAAGCAGCAAGGTTGTGGCAGGAAGAGGTGGGTTAGATGTGGTGACGGCCAGGTAGCAGCTGGAGCAGGCTCCCTTTGGGAGGTTTACCCTCAGAATAAAGGCGTGCTGCGCGTCACCAGACAGTGGACTTGCCTTCGCTGAGGACTGGTGCACTCTCGGGCCCCTCCATTGTTCTTTAACTGTGAGAGAAGGCAATAAAGGGTTTTTAGAATTCCTTTTTTCCCTTCTTGCTCTTTCTGTATGTAAAGCTGGACACTGGGGGTTTGCTTACTCTAGAAAGCAGAAGCCCGTTTGTCCTTCTTCCCGTTTCCTCGTACTTCCTCCAGACTTTCCTGACGTTTGTTCACAGCTGAGGGAAGCATGTAGCCCAGTGGCTCTCAGGATTCCCAGTGCTTCAGCCTTTAATGTTCACGCTGTGCTGACCCCACCTAAAGTTGTCTCCGCTGCTACTTCAGATCTATAATGCTGCTACTGTCATGAATCATAATGTAAATATCTGTGTCACTGGTGTCTTAGGCTACACCTTGGACTTATGTGACTCCCAAAGGGGTCGAGACCCACAGGTTGAGAACTACTGGTTTAGAGAAAGAAGTAAATTCCAACTATATACAACTCTCTAAAAATGCATATGTCTAGGTATGCGCATTAAAACGTAGTGTTTTTGTTTTCTGTGTTCCCTGAGTTTTATGTTATGTTAACGTTTTCATCTTTATTAGTCATAAAGACACCAAGGTTTTTGGGGAGAGGGGGGTATTGTTGTTTGTTTTGTCTTTTTTTTTTTTCTTCAAGATTGTGTTTCTCTGTGTAGCCCTGGCTGTCCTGAAACTTGCTCTTTAGACCAGGCTAGCCTCAAACTCAGAGATCGCCTGCCTCTGCCTCCCAAGTGCATGGTTAAAGAAGTGCGCCACTACCGCCCAGCAAGACATCAAGTTTTATTGTCTAAAGCACTGGAGGTTTTTTTTTTTTAGAGTAATATTCTAGATTGCTTTTCTATTTTTTTTATTTTTTATTATTTTTTTACTTGTATTAGTTTGGTTTTTAGAAAATAACCTCTTCCCTCTGATGTTACAGGGATTCCCTACAGTGAACACAGCAGCTACTTAGAAATGAAGCGTTTTGTCCAGTGGCTGAAGCCACAGAAAATCATCCCCACTGTCAATGTCGGCAGCTTTCGGTCTAGGAACACGATGGAGAAATACTTTAAGGAGTGGAGACTGGAAGCCGGATACTGATGCTGTCACAGACGTCTGCTGAGTTCCGTACAGCAGGCGGCGATAATGAAATCTAAATTGATGTGAGGTACGGGCCATGAGAAGAACAGCCTCAGGACTGCGCTCCTCCCTCGCTTTGAACAGTGATACACCCAAGGTGCTGGGTGCCTTCAGACCCCCCAGTGACCACTGAGAGGAGCTCTTCCCAGTCCCTTTCACTCTGAATCTCGTCCCCATGGGTTAACGGTCATCTGCGGCAACCATGGAGACCAGACACCAAGCATTATCTATGTAGTAATGAAACAAACCTTTTATATGATATGTATTCTTAAATAAAATTTAATATAGAACTTACCAGAGCATATTTGGATGGGTTTCATTATTGCCTTATTTTCTTTTTAGTAGAACAACTTTATTTTCACTGCAAAACTGAATAAAAAGTACAGAGTCCTATAGAGTCCTATATGCCGAGTCCTATAGAGTCCTCTATGCCTCAAGCCCCATACTGATGACAGCCTTCTCCCCTTATAGCATCCTCTACCAGAATGACACACATTCTGTCAGCGTGTGTGTGTTTGTGTGTGTGTGTGTGTGTGTGTGTGTGCGCGCGCGCATGTGCTAACACTGTAAAGCCATAGTCTATAGTGTGCACTAGGATCCGGTGGTCGTGGTGCATATCCTGTCGGCTTTTACACACATGCGGCACATCAATCATCAGGGTGTCGTACAAAACTGTCACTACCGTAAATCTGCTTTATGTGCCTGATGTGCCCTGAGTTCATGCTTTTAGTACCCATGACTGGCCTCTGGCAATGGCAGTCATGGATCTCTTTATTTTCTCCAAATTTTTGTCTTTTCTCAGATGTCATGTAGTTGGGATCATGAAGTAGACATCATCTGCACATCAACCTCCTTCATGCTTCAAGGTTACCCCTGTCACACGCAAGGTTATCCCATGCCTTTTCCTGTCACACGCACAAGGTTACCCCATGTCCTTTCCTGTCACACGCACAAGGTTACCCCATGCCCTTTCCTGTCACACGCACAAGGTTACCCCATGCCTTTTCCTGTCACACGCACAAGGTTACCCCATGTCCTTTCCTGTCACACGCACAAGGTTACCCCATGCCCTTTCCTGTCACACGCACAAGGTTACCCCATGCCCTTTCCTGTCACACGCACAAGGTTACCCCATGCCCTTTCCTGTCACACGCACAAGGTTACCCCATGCCCTTTCCTGGGTGGCTTGAGAGTTCATTCTGTGAACTGCTAAATTCTGCTCCGGTGTCTGGGCAAGCATTCTCTCCGCTTGCATGCTGAAGGACATCTCGGTACCAACGGAATGGTCACTGTTGTGTCCGAATGAGCACTGTGAAGCTGTTGTAAGCATCTGTTTGGAGGCTTTTATATGAAACTGCTCAAAGCTCCTTTGGGTAAATATCAAGGGTTGAAATTGTTGGGTCATGCAGTAAGAGTTAAACTTTTAATTTTTAAATTTTATTTTATTTTTTTAAGATAAGGTCTGACTATGTATCCCTGGCCAGCCTGAAACTCACAGAGATCTGCCTGCATCTGCTCCCAAGGGCTGGGAAGAAAGACGTTCGCAGCCTTCATTTCCTATTACGTTTAATTTTATAAGAAAGTGCCAACCCATTGAAAATGGCCGAGATGAAACTTAATTCTTTGTATGCTAATTAAAAATAAAAATTAAAAACACCTTGTCCCTAGGGGTACTGCAGATGTGGCTACTGTGTGTCAGTAGGTGGCAGAGAGGAGAGGGGCTGGCCTATGAACATCTGAATGACTAGTAGCCTAACATTCCCTGAAAAAAGCAAGCCAGAGACAACCACTGGTCCAGTGCCATTGAGACCCAGACAGACTTCCAGGGCGGGGAACAAGACAGAGACTAGAGGAACGCCTACTGGGTCTATGGGCCTGGGTAGAAGTGAGCTGGAAACAGACGACCCTTACATGGGGCCACTGCTGGAGTGCATGAAGGGGCTGATCTTATAGATACCAAACTTCAGGACCTCCATGACACAGGGCAACAACAGGATATCTGAGAGGAGACCCAGTGAGGTTACAGTGTTAGAACCCCAGAGCAGCAGAAGCCAGAGGCAGAAGCCAGGAGACATTGCAAGCAAAGAAGTATGTGGACAAAGGATATACTGTGGGTTCAGTGGCATACTTTAGCTTCCACAATGAGACTTTTTTTTCCCTCTTTTGGGATTGTAGAGTTGCAAGGGTGGATGTCAGGTAGGAAGGGATCGGGAAGGGAGTGGGATAAGGGTACATGATGTGAAATTCACAATGTTATTTTTATTTCCTCAGATGGAGGGATGAGATGAGAGCCATACTTAAACTGTGCAAGCACATAACTTGGGCTGAGCCCAGAGCATTTCCTTCTCTGTCCTAACCATCTCTAGGCCTAGGCCTCGAAGCTTCTAGCCTCTGTAGAATCTAATTTTCAAAGCTGACTGATTCAATCTGGCTTTTCTCAGCTTCTGACTGAATTGCTCTGCCTGGCCTTATACTAACTTGGACAATATGTTCTAATCTTCTGGCTCCTTCTCATTCTCTGGCTCATTCTGTCTTCACCTGTGTATAGCTTGTTCTCTCTATCTCCTGTCTCTGTAAAACTGTCTAGGTAAAACTACCATACACACACACCACCCAGTACATCCTACCCCATACTACCTTTCTTTCTTCCTGCTCAAAGTAGTCTCTTTTCCTTTCTGTTCTCCTATGAGAATAGAGGTATCTCATAGGAGATATATCATGTAACAGGGTATACCTTTGACTCATTTGGTCAAACCTTTCTTACTATGATCTGACACTCCTAACCCCAAAGTAGCCATAGCTATTTTGCTCCATGCCTGCCAGCTATTTTATACTGTTGTGGTAACATGCCTGCCAGTCATTGACACAGAGAAGTGACTTGGCTCAAGGACATGCTGACCACATACCCAGTTTTGCTCTGTATGTTCTGAATGTTCTAGATGAGGTTTGCTAATCTTGGGGGCAGGAGAGATGGCTCAGTGGTTAAGAGTACTGCCTGCTCTTCCAGAGGTCCTGAGTTCAATTCCCAGAAACCACATGGTGTCTCACAACCATCTATAGTGGGATCTGATACCCTCTTCTGGTGTGTTTAAGGACAGCTACAGTGTACTCATACATAATATAAATAAATAATTCTTTTTTTAAAAAAAAGCTAATCTTAAGGCATTCCACAGAGCTTTACGTGGAAACCCATCAAATCAAAGGTCAATATGAACTGCTATGTCTAAAATATCTTGAGTCACAGATGACTACTCAGCAACCCTTCCTGCACATAGGAGCCCACTGTGGTTTCTGTGATTGACATTGACGAATGCTACTAATAAGCCAAAAGGTTATGATTATAATTATAATAAATAATATAATTATAACATGATTATAATACAAATGATCTGTTATCTCAATGTTCTGAAATTTCCCTGTCCACCACCCCTTACCTTACTCAGGACCAATCAGCTTAAAGGTTAGCTGATAATACTTTGCCTAGTAAGCCAACTGCTCCCCTCCTTGCCCTTTAAACCTTTGAACCTGGTTTTTCCTATTAAAACCCTAACCTGAAAGCAAACTAGTACCGCAGTTAGTTAGGCTTCCGCATCATTTTTTTGCGGTCCTGAATGTTCAGAGTTAAGGTGTGCGTTCAATAAACTATTCTTGCTTAACTGAGATCAGTGTTTGTATGGTTTGAGTGCTGAGTCCTACGCTCCAACATTTCTCTGATTTGTCACTTTGTCTGCCCCTCAATTAGATGTAAATTTCAACATGGCTGCTTCCTTCCACAAATTAACCTTACCTTCATTGCTAAGGATTAAAAGTGTGTGCTAAGGGCTCAGCCAGATGGAACTGTAATCCAGGGAGTGTCTGCATTCCACTTGGATCATATCCAAATATATGCCAGAGCATCCATGTGGCTGGATTAAAATTCCTCTGCACGCAAAGAAGTGATTAAAAAGTTTTTTTTTTTTTTAATTAAAGACAGAGAAATGGGAAACTGTCCCCCGCTGTCTTCCATGCCAGTGTCAGTAAGAGTTCCTGTGGTGCCCCCACTGTTGTGTTCTGGGTTTAGCTCATGGCTTGCATCCCCCCAAGGACATGCGGTGGGAAACACATTCTCATTTGCTTGCTTGATGCTCATATTGAAAGATCCTGACAGAATGTAAAAGGTCACAGAAGCCCTGAAATTGGCAAAATAGATTTCATTGTTAGTAGAACTAGCTTCACTGATTTAAAAAAATAGAGGTACACAATGCTCTGGCCGCTCTTCAAACCTGTACGTCTGCCAATGTTCTGACCGTTCCTTGAACCCAGGTGTGTGCCCACTGCTGCACCTCACTGCCAGGTGTTTGTGATATTGGTTGCTGGCAAAGAGTCAGAAAATCTCCCCAGCAACCACAGTCCGGGCTAATCCGGAGTTGCTGCACCTTCATTAGACTCCTTCCTTGTTTCCCTCCCATACCCATTTCTTGAGGAATCAATCATTTTAGAATAGACATTGTTTAGATCTGGAAATCCCCTACTCCCCCCTTCTCCTTTTCCCCTTAAGGACCTATAAAAACTGGGACCCCTTTTCCCTCAGGGTCAACTCCTCTACCCCTGCGTGGGATACGAGTCATCCCCAGAGCTCTGGCTTTCCCCGAATAAAGCCTCGTGTGGTTTGCATCAAGCTTGGTCTCTCGTGAGTTCTTGGGAGTCTGCTATTATCCCCGGGGCCTGAGCGAGGGGCTCCTCACGGAGTCTTTCAATATCCTTTGTTGAGCTATCATTAGGTCTTTTGCTTGATGTTTAAGTTAGGCCATTCATCTCCTTAGTGTTAATTGTGTGTTTGGATAAAGTTCTTTTTCATGAACATCATTTGTATCTAACATGGTTTTATTTTTAATGGAAGGACAGTTTGTCATTTACTCCTTCCATGGAACATGCTTTTAGTGTTGTACTTAAAAGCTCCTCCCTGTGCCCAAGGTCATATTTTTCAGTTTTATAATTTCGCATCTCATGTTAAATCTGTGATCCATTTTGAGTTAGTATTTATAAGATCTGTGTCTAAACAGACTTTCTTTTTGCGTGTGGATGCATGGGTGTCTCAGAGCCATTTTTGAAAGCTAATCTCTCCATCATCCTTTTGGTTTTGCTGCACAGTTAAAGATCATTTCTGGGCTTTACTTTCTGTCATGTTGATTTCTTCTTTTTTTTTCTCTCAATGTAGTGTCTGGATGACAATAGCTTTATAATCAGTCTTGAAGCTGCGTAAGGTCAGTCCTCCAAGCTGGCTCTCCTTCAATGCTGGTAACTTTCCTTGGATTTGTGTCTTTTCACAGAAGCTTCACAGTCATTTTATCAGCATCCTCAAAAGCACTTCTCAGGGTTTGGGTTAGGTCGTTTTCCTTCTTCATTCCTAGCCTGTGTGCATTTTGCTTCCTTTAAGAGCTGGGAATCTCAGGTAGAACAGAATAGGAAGTAAAGACATCTGTGTCTTCCTCCTAAAACCTATGAGAAGCCTCACACTTTCTCACCATTAAATGTGGTGTTAGCTGAGAGGATTTAGTGGGACATTTTTGTTTTTTAATCAGAGTGAGAAAGTCACCTTTATAGTTTACTAAAGTTTTTTTTTTTAATTGTGAATGGGTTATCAAGTGCTGTTTTGAATCTTTGACAGGCTGCTGTGATTTAAAAAAAAAAAAAACTTCAGCATAATAGATTATATCAGTTAATTTTGAGGTCAGCTTCATACAACTAGGTTAAATGCTGCTTGCTTCTGCCTAATTTCTTATACATCGTTAAATCTGCTTTACCAGTTTTGCTGAGGTTTTTTTTCCCCACATCTCTGTTCATTAGAAATATTAGAGTGTCATTTTCCTATAATAATCGTTGTGTTTTTGTAATGGGTTAACCCTGTTAGGAAACCCCTTCTGCCTGTCCTCTGAAAGGGACTGGAGAGAATGGTAGCTATTTCCTGCCCAACACTGACCACAGGTGCCTGATGCTTTTTGTTTTAGGGAGTTCTTCATTAATAGACACAACTTCATCACGTTGTCTGTCTCACTCTGTTCATTTTGACAGGTTGTGTCACTCCAGCGATTGGCTTGTATATCTAAAGTACCCAGTTCCTATTCGCTCTCAGGATTTACCACTGTGATGCAGATGCAGTTATAACAAAATTCCACATTGGACTTTAGGGAGGTGATCTCAAAAGCTACAATAATCACCCATGAAGGATGTGGGAAAGTCTGTAGGAGTGGGCTTCCTCTGAATTAGCAAGAGATCAGAAAACTGTAGGCTTATGTTGCAGTGTAATTGTTTTGTAAAGTGAGGTTATGGAACTTATTATGTATGAGTGTTTACCTCTACTACACTAATTGAGTAGTTTTTCCGAAGTGAAAATTTCATGCCTATGCATATTAAAAACGTTTTTGTGACGACTAAAAAAAAAAAATGTTAGGATCACGTATATACAAATGTGTATTCTTGCCTGAACTTTATTAGTGAACTTGATTAAGAAATATCTTAATAAATACTTACATTAAAAACCTACACAGAAAAATATCAATAATGGCTTTAATCACGAGAAAGAAACTGGTCATGAGCCTCGTTTGCCTAAGCTTGGATTGTACTTTCTTATAGAGGTTAAAAAGTCCAGGTGGAACAGGGTGGAAACAGTTTGCAGTGGGGGTGAGTTAATTATATTCTCGGTTGACTTTGAGTTTTAAATAATTGTTTTAAAGTTTTAAACTTCTTGAAGTTCTTAAGGGTTATGAGTAGAAGAACTTCACATCTGTAGATCTTCCTAACATGGGGGTGTGGTTAAGACTTCTCCTTCCCCTCTCCCTCCCCCTGGTTTGTTTTGGTTTTGTTTGATTGTTTTCAGAGCTTTAGATTTAACCCAGGGCCTTTCATGTCCAGCCCTTCGTTTTTAATAGTAATTTTTTTTCATTATTTTGAGTATTTTACTTATAAAATCAGGCATGCCGTTTTATGAGCGGTCCCATTCTGCAGGCCTCGGCAGACACCACTTCGTGGCAGCTTGGCAGGGTGTGTTTGTTGTTATTGTCACAAAATATAAACTCCCTGGGGAGTCCTGATTGTTCTATGTAGAGGTCACAGCCCACAAGGACTGGTTTTGTTTGTGGTTTTGCTTTGTTTTGTAGTACATGGACTCAACCCAGGGTTTTGAGTAAGCTAGACAAATGATCTGCTAAGCAGCTGCAGTCGCAACCCTTTTTTGTTCTTCTTCTTCTTCTTCTGAGAAAGGATGCTGCGGCTGCCTGGCCTGACCTTGAGTTCACTGTACAGCCCAGGCCTTAAGCCTGAAGCCCCCCACCACTGCGTCTTGAGTAGCTGGGATTACAGGATGAGCCACCACCATATGCGACTCCCAGAGTCTTCTCTGGTCTCCAATAGTTTGGTAAAGTGACATGAAGAAACCCAGCACCACTCAGTAGAGCTGAGAAGGAGGAGAAGGTTGAAGCTGACCTGGAGGGAAGTGTTCTGCTTCCTAGGAGCTCCCGACTCCTCAGACATCTTCAGGACTAAGTCACCCTTACTCTCTCCATTCGGCTGTGTGCCTAGGTAGGAGACTGCTCTTTAGGACATCTGTTGTTGAGATGGATCCCTGCGGACCAAGCACACCCTGAATGAACTTCCATACTTCAGCCTGAGTGCCCATCGATAACACACACACACACACACACACACACACACACACACACACAAACTAAGAAAATCACTTTGAGTACTGATTCCCAAAATGACCTGTCGTCAAAGAACTTGACTTGGCAGTTCGAAGCTTATCTGATTTGTGTACTTCTGGCCATCTTATTTCATTTGATGATTATTTTAGAAAGAGGCCAATACAAACGGTTTGAATGGCATCAAAAGCACCAGTTAATTACTGAGCAATGGGAGGTTCTGTGCAGAAAGCGATGTCTGGTTGAAATGATTGAGAGTGTTCCCCTGGCAGTCACTGGGGCGTGGTGACCAAACTTTTTCTCTTCACTTCCTTTAGAGCCTGCCCTCTCCTCCCAGACGACCTATCCTCTCCGTATAGTGAAGTGCTCCTCTAAGGGCTTCACAGCTACATTTTTTATGAACCAAGAATAATTCATAAGACATTTGTCAGGGAGTTGATAGTAGATAGCAAGCCAGGATAGTACAGCATTGATTTGTTTTCCCTCTCTTAAACCTCCACAGCTGGGCCAGTAAGGCAGAGAAATGCCCTGGGCCCAGCGTTCAAAGGCTCCCAGTTCTTTAGGCCGACTGCACGGCTGGCCTCTGAGCATGGCTGGCCTTCTTGGAGTCCTGAGAAGACCCTCTTGCCTCAGCACAGTTTCTGATCCATGGCATCTCATTATGCTGCTTTGTTTCTTGAGGACTAAAAGTGGACTTGTGAGGGGCTTCTTGCCCACAGCTCTGTTCTCGGTGTACACGAGGACATCGGTGCTGTGGTCTGGAGTTAAAGGAGAGAATTTTACAGAACTTTGCAGAGCGATGAGTGTTATTCCTGCTAATTAGTAGCAAGTTTTCCTGAAGCACCGAAAACCAGGCTCCTTTAAGATCCATCCCACGCTGCACCGTAAATACCTTTCAGCCAGGGTTTATATTTTATTCATCTTATGATACAGTCCCTTTCGGAGTCTGGCCCAGAGACAGTTCTCATAAATTTTAAATGCTTGAATGGCCCTTGGATAAACAGTGACCAAAAAAAAAAAAAAAAAAAAAAAAGTCCATCTATATCCAAAGAGTTGAGTTTTCAAAATTCTTTTTTATGCATCCCTTCTGTGAAAATAGGTTTGTTCCAGAACAACTGCTGGAAATAAAAAAATATGTTGAAACTAAAAACACAGTGAATTGTTTCAGTACATTCAAGTGTGTGTTCTTCACATTGAATGCAGCATAGAAACAATTTAGAAGAAAACAAACACTTTTAGAGAGATATATCAGCTCAGCCCAGGTGCATAGACTTGAAATATGAGCTACTCAAGAGGCAGAGGCAGGAGGATTGCAAATTCAGCCTGTCTCAAAGGCCAAAACTCAAATGTGAGGATATTCACTGCTTAGTGGCTAGTACACTCGAGAGGGGAGGATAAATCACGATTTTCTGTCTGGGTTTTTTGGTTTCTTTGTTTTTTGTTTTTTGGGTTTTTTTTGTTTTGTTTTGTTTTGGTTTGGTTTTTTTTTTTTTTTTTTTTTTTTTTGGTTTTTCAAGACAGGGTTTCTCTGTGTAGCCCTGGCTGTCCTGGAACTCACTCTGTAGACCAGTCTGGCCTCGAACTCAGAAATTCACCTTCCTCTGCCTCCCAAGTGCTGGGATTAAAGGCATGCACCACCACCCCAGGCTCGTGATTTTCTGTCTTAAGGGAGGTGAGGCTAGGGTTGCAGAGACTGGTGATATTCCAGATGGTAAAAGAAAATATATATAATATATATTAAACTAATTTGGAAACAAGTTATGCAACTAGTCCATGGGTGAGGGTGACCAAGCCAGCCTTTAAGCAGCTTGTTCGATTTAAATCAAACTTGGGTTTATGTAAACACTACTCTTATGTCTTGGAATGAGTTTTGCGGTTTAGATTCTAATAGACACATACTAGTTTACATAAGGATTTAATGTATCTAAAAACACTGTATGCTTTGTCCCAAACGTGATTGACATTTTTCAAGGAGAAACCTTTAGTAAAGTCAAGTTGTTTTATCAGTCTAAGCCCTGCTGAGATTTCAAAGTGGAAAGCAAAGGCTTAAAAGGTCACAGAGTGGCATCAAAGCAGGGTTCGGACTCACCGTTACATAATGTTAGACTGTTTCAAATGTCTTATGAAAGAGCTGTGGCGGAGTTCCTAGTGAGGGTCTGAACTCTGACTCTATGTCATCTGGGACAAGCAGCTACAAGTGTAAATGAACTAAAAGCAACAGTGCCGGTCTGCAAGGGGATCAAAGGTCAAAGGTCCCTGTTGTGCAAGGTCAGCCAGATGGTGATGGTGACGGCAGTGACAGTGTCTCTCATCCATGGGAGGACCGATCTGCCCTATTTTTGGTTTTGTTTTTTAACTGCTTTACCGAAATCTATTTCACATACCATACTAGTCACCTATCTGACATATACACATGAGTGGTTCTTAATACTTGACAACCAACCACAATATGCTTTTGTCAGGTAAAAGGGGCATTCATTATTTGAAAATAGCACATGTTCTTCACCCATCATTCCCAAGTCGTTTCCATTCCTTGGCTCTCACGGAGCGTGGCTTTATGAACGACTGTGTGTAAGTTTTTATGTGAACATGGATGGGTATGTGCCAGTAAAGTCACAGGGAATATGTGAGCTGAGTGAAACGCTGAGAAACGGCAGAGAGCTTTTTCCCAAGTGCAACAACACTTTGCATTTCCTCCAACAGCATCTGAGGGTCCCCATTTTCTTCACACCTCAGCTGTACTTGCTGTGTGTGACCGCCTCCATCTCGGTGGGCGTGAAGTAGCATCTGTGTGCAGTTGTTGTCTGTACTCCTCTGATGATGGAAAATTGAGTGCTCTTTCCTGTAACTCTATCTTGCAAGAAATCAGTATCTAGAAAGCCCAGTTGCTGTATGGTACTTAAACTCTAAGCAGAGTAGTTAGCTTTAGACTTTAATCTTGATTTGTTAGGAGAACTATGTCTAACGATGAAAAACCTACAATTTTGGTCCAATATGAATAACTTAAATTAATAATAGGATAAATTTTATTTATTTCAATGACATTTATATATATGTGTGTATATATATATATATATATATATATATATATATATATATACATATATATACGAATGTTTGCCAGCATATATGTGTATATACTACAGTAGCTTGCTGTCTGCAAGAGGTCAGATCTTCTGGAATTCTAGCTATGGACAATTGTAAGCTGCCACGTGGGTGCTGAGGACAAAACCTACGTCCTCTGAAGAAGCAGCCAGTGTTTTTGTTGTTGTTGTTTTTGTTTTTTGTTTTTTGGCTTTTTTTTTTTTTTTTTTTTTTTTTTTTTGCTTTTCGAGACAGGGTTTCTCTGTATAGCCCTGGCTGTCCTGGAACTCACTTTGTAGACCAGGCTGGCCTCGAACTCAGAAATCCGCCTGCCTCTGCCTCCCGAGTGCTGGGATTAAAGGCGTGCGCCACCACCGCGCGGCTCGCAGCCAGTGCTCTTAACTGCTGCACTATCTCTTCTGTCCTAATAGGACTATGTTCCAGGAGCATGAAGTGACTAAAGGAAGGTAAGATGGCTGCTGCCTCAGGTTGCAGGCAGGATGCAGAATGAACCTCACAACTACCACTTGGAATCGGAGACTTGAGCCTAGAGGGCTTGAAAAAAATCACAGTGGAAAGACCAACCAAGCTTTAAAGAAATGGCCTATGATGCCGATGTAAATATGTCAAAAGGAAATGTCCAGTTTTTATACCTTCAAACTGCAGCATGCTACCAAAGACAGTATCTGGAAGCCATATCATTCAATAGTTTTACAATTAAATAGAGAGCACAGTTAGTTCCCCTTTAGCCCTAAATCATATCATCCCTGGCTAAGATTGTATTTTTCAAACATAGATAATAAAAGTCCCGAGTTTTAAACAACCCAGTGATTCTGGAGTCCTAAGAATGATCAGCCAAGAAACCTCCGCTTCTTGTTCTAAGAGACAACTCTGAAACTGTTTACACAGGAACTCCATACTCAGTCCAGATTGTAAAATTTATTCATACATATTAAAATTTCTGACAAGTTTTTGACAAAGAGCAGGTAAGAAAAGCCGGTCATCAGCAGTTCAGCTCAGTTCTGTGGTCAGCGTTTGAAACCTCGCCCCCGTCAGAGGGAACTAGTGGATTTGGATACAGTGTCTTTGCTGTGCTAGGTAAACTGGGAGACATTAGATACCCTCCAACTACCATCTGCTCCTAGGCTGGGAATGCCCTGAACAGCACTCACAGCCTTTTACTGTTCGGTATATAATAGCAGACATTGAAAAAAATGTGATATCTAGTGTACGAATTCACTGAGTGGCTTGGTGTGTTCATTTAGGAAATGTTCTCAGTGTGCTGGTTATGTAAAGACACTGCTGACAGGGGTCAGACTCCTTAGGGAGAGCCTCTGGAACAAGGCAGCTTCTGAGATGGATTGCAAATGTAAGTATACTCACGAGGGAGAAGAAAGCGAAGAGCGACGATTATCTCTGTAAAAGAAAACCAGAGAAGGATGGGAATAAATCCTTTCAAGGAAAAAGTACTCAGCAGCCATATATCTTGGAAATAGTAATTCAAGCACTGTGAGAAGATATGGGAAGACAGACACCAGCCTTTAAAGAGCCAAAGGATAAACACAGAAGTAAACAGGAGATCCTACAGCTCCTCAGGAGAGAAAACTGCTGTAGGGGAGAGGTGCTGTCAGAGCGAAGCGTGGGCAGTAGAGAGCCGAGTCTTATTAAATCAAAGCCACCTCATGATCTCCTTCTGCCAGGGAGTCACAGTTTTTTGAAAAAATGAAACTTGACAAAGATATATGGAAAGTAATTTTCATCTTTTCTGCTCTTTATTCAAAAATGTCAAACAAGAGGTGCAATATATATATATATATATTACAAGGTCAAATTACTTTCAAAGATTCTTCAGCCAAGGTGCTAATGGAATTTGTTACAATGTTGGGGAGATTGTATTAATTTTTCTCCTTTCTAACCTGAGATTCATTAGCATGATAGTAAAGTTATAAAAAAAAAAAGATGGACAGGTTCGCAAGGCTCAGATGACAACTGAAATAAGCATAAGGCCCCCTGCACCGGGGAGATGGCTTGGTGGGTAAAGCACTTACTTGCCACGTAATCGTGAGGACGGGAGCTCAGCTCTCTGGAGCTCACGTGAAACCGGAAGCTATAACACACATCCGTAATACCAGCACTTCTACAGGGTGATGGAGGCAGGAGAATCCCCACAAGTTCCGGGGCCAGCTAGCTCAGTGATATCTGCAGTGGGGATGAGACCCCCACCTGTTGCAAATGGAAGGAGAGAAAGGATACCCGAGGCATCCCTCTGATCCCTGCGTGCCCTCTGTGGCACCAATGTGCCTCTGCACGGGTACAGGAACGTGTGTGCAAGTACACATACAAAAATATGCCCTGCTCATTTCCCCTCGGCCTCCTTTATCTTCCCTTTGGTGATACCCGTGTGCTTGCTCTCTCAGACACCGTGTGCCTGCTCCATCACCTCTCCCCTGCACCCCTGTGTGTGTAAGGTCTCAAGTAACCCAGGCTGACCTTGAACTCACTTGTTGAGGTTGACTTTGAGTTCCAGTCTCCTCCTAAGTCGTGCAGCTATCAACAAGTCCAAGTTATATCTCTTATTTAAACAGTTTTTTTTAAAAAAACTTTGTCAAGGATTCTATCGTTAATCTTTCTTCTACATAAATGTTATTTTGATAGAAAAATGAATTGGCCCCTGACATCTATCCTCTCCTCACAGGAAGAGAATTTTAGCTCAGTGCCCAGAATAGAAACTGCATTTCAATTTTCTCTTACAGCTTAGTGCGTCAGTGTGACTAAGGTCTGGCCAAAAAGACAGGAGCAGAAGAATTGAGACATTTCTGAGTTGGCATCCATACAGAAAAAGCATGCCCTGCTCCCTTACCGCTCTTCTTACTGTTTGGAACTTCATGTTAAGGTGTCTGGGCTTTTCCAGACGTGAGCTTAAGCGTAAGAAAGTAGAAAGAGCTTGGGCCTAGGTAGACTGTCCTGGGGCTTCCGTAAGAAGCAAACCCCAAAGTTCATTTGCTATTCCATTCTTGTAAGGTCTTTATTACCCAGATCCTGGCCTTACCCCAATGCACAGTGCTCCCTTCCCTCAAGGGGGAGGGGGGTTTCACGATGCAGGCCCTTGTCAGTAGGTAGGGCTCAGCTCATATCACCTCAGAACTTCAATGCTACTCTATTGAAAGTCAGTTGTTTGTTTGCTTTTTTAATCACTGCCCACCACCACCACCACCACCCCTGCCCGCCCCCCATATTATTCTGTGGCTCACTTTCCCATTGCGGTGTCTTCTAGAGTTTAAGTTTGATGAATCAAATGACCTTGTCTATCTTGCTCATTGCTAGATCCGACATCCCTGGAACAGTGCCTGGCATATGGTGGGGGAGCAGTACTTATTTGTTGAATGGTTAAGTGTATCGTACTGTGAAGTTAACAGATAAAGTATAAATTAATCTTAAGAACCAGCATGCTGTTTGGGAACATAGAGATAAAGTAGAAGAAACGGTATTTAAAATGTTCTTTAACAGCTACTTCTGGGAGCCTGGTGTGAAGTGGAGACAAACAGGATCCTGCTGTTTTTTTTTTTTTTCATTATGTGTCCCTTTGATAATATTTTATTTTTTTTTAACCTGTGTATATGTGACTTTGGAAGTTATCCTGCTTTGAGGTATCTATTGTGTTATTCAAATGACGTGTTAGACTACTTGAGGAGACAGAAAGAACATTCACAAAACGAAAATTAAAAGAGGCTTCATGACATGATGTCACGTGGAGCAAAATGCCATTTCATGAAGTGTGGAGTACGTGTATAGAAAGATGTATAAAAATAGTTAATACGCAGCATGGCTTCACGTGTGGGATCTAAATGGATATTCCAGTTTTGAAAACAGAATGAATGTTCATTGATTCATTATGATAAATAGATATGTGTGAAGACCAAGTCTGAAGGACACAGTGACAGCTTCCTCCCTAGGGTTTCATAGGCCTTGGGGCAGCCCTTCTCTTGAGCCTTTTAATGGGGAAGTGAGGAGCTACTGGTGTAGTTAAGTGGAGAGGGTGTGATCAAACTGGTTTCAAGCAGACTTGTGAACAAGTTGATGGAGAAGCTATTGACTAAGCACTAGACCAAGGAGACCTGAGGTAGAAAGTGACAATTGAGTTGGAAGGAAGGTGATGGAGCAGTGGTTCAGTGGTTAAGAGCCTTGACTGCAGTTCCAAAGTTCCCTGGTTCAAATCCCAGCAACTGCTTGATGACTTACAGGCATTAAAACTGTAACCTTGTAGAGTTGGAAGGAAGGAGGCTGTCCCAAAACACAACTCAAAACCTTCATAGGATTGGCCAGAGTCAGTCAGTGTCCAGAACCCCAGTTCCTAGGGTAAAAGGGCAGTTTGACCCTGTTTCCTGTTTTATTCCAGGGTCTACCTGGAACAGCTGATAGACATTCAGTAACTGTTTGATTCCCAAGAGGGGGCTTGTGCCCCAGGAGGGCTACAGTGGAGGAAGGTCAGCGAGCTTCATCTGGATGTGTCTGGTTATGGTGCTGGTGCTGTCCCAAAGTGAAGATTCTGGCTACAGACAGATGTGTGGGCCATCCACACACAAAAGGTCCTTAGTCAACAGCAAACGGCACTGGACTGGAAAGCCGAGGAAAGCAGATAGCACAAACCCTCCAGGCACTTCCAAGCAGTCGATGGAGAAGTGGGGGTAGTTGATGTCACAGCAGCAAAGAGGACAGTACGGAATACTGTCAGGACCATCAATTTAGAAGTAGCTGTTGTTGATGGGTCAGGACAAGATACATAGGGACACTGGAGATTGGGGTTTTTATGTTAGGGACAATGGTTGAGTTTTTTTAGTCCCTTCTTACTTCAATAGGTCTCTGACTTTGTGCCCACCACTAAACTGTCACCTTCTTATCAAAGGTTCAGTGGCTATTTTGGCAGTGGGGAGGATTTTCCACTTGGTCACATCTGTACTCAGCTCACTATCAGTGAGCTGCCAGAGACTCTGTGTACTGCTCCCATGAAGCCAGGCCACCACGTCTGGCTTTCCTGCCTTCAGGTCCTTCCTGTGTGTTCGTTTTGTAGGCCCAGGATAAAAGGGTAAGAGGTTTTGCAACATCAAAATTAAAAATTATGTCTTCATCATGCTCTTCACTAGTCATTGATATTTGGATCATGTATTTTTCCAAATTTTCTTTGCCAGGGATATTCTCAGCACAGAGTTATTTCCGTTATTTCCTGAGCACAGATTATTTTTTTTGTCTTCCCTTTCTTCTTTCAATTCATTATATTTTAAAAATCATTTGTGTGTGTGTGTGTGTGTGTGTGTGTGTGTAAGGATGTATCCCTGTATGTGTGAACATGTATGTGCATGCTCACATGTGGAGTAAAGTCAGCTGTCTTTCTTTATCACTTTCTATCTAATGTTTTTGAGACAGAGTCTCTCACTGAACTTGGAGCTCAGCACTCAGCTACTCTGTCTGTCTGTCCAGTGAGCACCAGCACCTCTTTGTCCCTGTCCCCAGGGCAGGGCTGGCAGACACGCGCCTGTGCCTGGCGTTTACAGGGGTGCTGGGACTTAAACCTAGGTTTGTCTGGAGCTGGTTATGGGCAGTTGTGAGTTGTCCAATATGGTTTCTGGTGACAAACTTGGACGGTTTGGGAGAGCAGCAAGCCCTCTTTTTTCTTGGACCATGAAGAGTATAACTTTTCCTGCTTAGGTTTGGAGTCTAGAAGGAGAAGTGACAGAGAAGTGACAGAGGATTCTTCATGCTCACACTGGGGTTAATGTCAGTGTGGTCATACCAACCGAAGCACGGTGCAGAGCTCTCTGCAGCGGAGCATCTCACCAGGAAATGGATAGAAGACCGAGTGAGAGTTCTTCAGCAATTCCATCATACCATGAGCACACAAGAGCAGAACAAACCTGTATATGCAAACCAGACATAGCGGCGCACACCTTTGATCCCAGCACTTAGGAGGCAGAGGCAGGAGGATCTCTATGTGTTAAGGGCCAATCGAGGTGACATAATGAGACTGTCTCAGAAAAATTACACATATGTATTGATCATAATCAATTCATTGACACAAATAAATGGTAAATCATATATATATATATCCAAACACTAGCTTATGCCTCAGAACTTCAGTTTAATAGAACTCTACATGAACTGTCTTTGTCAGCTCTACTGAACTGCTTGAAGATTTCTGAAGTATCTGTCCCTTCCTGAAAATGCAGTAAGTCAGTGACCAAGCTTCAAATTGTTATTTAAAGGTTTGAGGGGGGAAAAATGATAGCTAAACGCTGTAGATGTTGAGTTACCCCCTAAGTAAGAGCTCCTCATTCCTATGCATAGGAGACATCTTTTGTGTGCTTTTTCTCTCCGTGTATTCATGATGGCTCTCAGTCTTAGGAAAGATGCTTTTCCAGATGGCACTGGAGAGTCCCCTCCTTAGCAGGCAGTGTACAGATCCCACACCCAGAGCTGCTTGCTCTTCCCAATACAAGCAGGTTGTTGTTGTTGTTGCTGCTGCTACTGCTGTTGTTGTTTGGATGGCTGGTTGGTTGGTTTTGGTTTTGTGGGGAAGGGGAAAGTTCAAGATAGTGTTTCTCTGTGTAGCCTTGGCTATACTGGAACTCACCCGGTATACCAGGGCGGCCTCATACTCACAGAGATCCTCCTGCCTCTGCCTCCAAAGTGTAGGGATTAAAGGCCTGTGCCACCACTGCTTGGCAAGAGTAGTTTCTTAAACTTCATCTTCTCCCCCAGGATTCTGTCACTGTCCACAGCAAGGAAGTGAGGACCCAGGCTGCCACAGTTCAAACTCTGCTGTGGACAGCTCACCCCACTTTTTCCATCCCAGCAGCTCAATGCCCAGGGACAGCAGGCGTTTCCCTCTGTTTGTTTCTAAAGAGTCCCTGGAGACTTCATCGGATCCTGGCTCGCAGGAAGGGGGATGTTGTTAACCCATTGCCACCACACATCAGATCACAGCATCAAGACTAATAGAGCAGCTGGTTTGCTTCTCTGATAAAAGAACGAACAACTTTGCTTGTAAATAGTTTAGCTGTGCTCACAAATCCAAAAGAGTCTCCCTGCCCTGGCGTTCCCCAAACACAGCTTCAAAGGCCTGGTCTCCTTCCTAGGATGTGAGTTATCCTGCTTACTGATATTGATAATCAATTTCCGGAGCTTTCCACTCTGGCTCCCTTGGAGTTTTGTGGCAGCTTCTTCCTTGTGCTGGGGACTTTGAAGCTGAGAGGACTGTAGCCTGCAGTCTGCGTGCCTGTTCCTGCCACGGGGGTGGAGTGGGTTGGGGAGAGCGCTTCCTTGCCAGAAACTGAGCTGTGCTGTGGTACTGAATTTTTCCACTGTTTTACATCATGCACACCACACTCATCTTTAAAAATAAGAAGGATAATATATTCTCAACCTGGGCTAGGGCTGGAGACAGAGGTCCCTTAGCTTTTCTGAAGCTCTGCCAGCATTTGCTACATGGCTGTTTCATCTTAAAAATAGGCCCCTGATGGATTGCACAGCAACCCCTGAACAAGAGTTAGGTAGTGACAGGGAAAGAGAGAACATACATGAATGAACAAAAAAACGAGAGAAGAGAGAGGAGGAGGAGGGAAAGGAGGAGGAGGAGGGAGAGGAGGAGGAGGGAGAGGAGGAGGAGGAGAAGAAGGGAGAGGAGGAGGAGGGAGAGGAGGAGGAGAAGGGAGAGGAGGAGGAGGGAGAGGAGGAGGGAGAGGAGAAGGGAGAGGAGGAGGGAGAGGAAGAGGGAGAGGAAGAGAGGGCAGCTAACAAGTCAGTGTTTTCAGAAGTAAGATTAGAAATTTGCAGTCTTCTGGCATTTCTCTTTTTGTTTTTAAAATGGAAGGGCGACAGATGAATCTAGTGAGGGGGGAAAACACAACAGTCCACAGAGCTCACAGCTTTTTTCCCCTTAAAAAGATAAAATGCAGCCATTTTGTAGTGCTCGACTCACCAGGAAAGAAATGTGGGTGTGTTGCCTAGCTCTAAGCAACTGGAATGAAACACCGTGGGGATGCCAACACCCGAACAGACAGGAACATCTGCAGTGCTCTGTGGACAGCATAGCAGGCAAGCTGCTGAAGGTTGCTGGGCTCCTCTGCCTCCAGGAGCTTAAGCATCCAGGTAAGGACTAGTAAAGTTTAAGAACAAAAGACACACCCACAATGAAAACAATGAGGCTTTGTCAGGATGTCTCAGAACTCTGCACCCCAGTGCACATCTCTCCACACTCAAAAGCACATTTCCTGCCCTGCTTAAGGCCACAGCGCAAGACCTTCAGTGCAAATGCTATGGGGCCATAAAACAAAATGGACTTTCAATGTTTCCATAAACTATAAAGACTTTCAGCCCTAGAGTCCAGCTAGGTGGCTGACACAACACATTCCTACTTACTTTACAACAATGAATGACATCTTATTTCATATCCAGAACAAAAAATTTTAAGTGCTCAGCAAGACATGTTGAATACTTAATGGAAATAAATTATAAAAACCAACTTTGTTCTTGGTAAAGTTTGAGTTGATAAATTAGGGAGTTTCCCATTTACTCAAGCCTAGGTTTTGATGCATGCTATTGTGTACTGACCCCACCCTCTTCCTTGAAACCACACTTCTGGCTACTTTATTGGGTTCTCTCTCTACCACCCTTCTCTACCTTTCCAATACCCCAACACTAGGCAGGAGAGAAAGGGGTGTTGTTAGACTGCTTCCTGCTGATTAAGGAAGTTGGGTTTCTTGGGGCAAGTTTGATCTTCATAGTCAGGATATCTCCAGCAACCAGCAGCAACCAGCAGCAGCCAGCAGTAGCCAGCAGCAACCAGCAGCAACCAGCAGCAACCAGCAGCAGCCAGCAGCAGCCAGCAGCAGCCAGCAGCAGCCAGCAGCAACCAGCAGCAGCCAGCAGGAGCAGGAGCAGGGGAGCAGCAGCTGCCCCTCTCTTGGGGACTCTGACATTTTATACCCTCTGAAGAGTCCCCAGAATTACAAACATAAGCTATGTGCACCTGGCAAAATCATGCCCCTACCAGAGCAGGAGACAAATCATAGTCAGCTGCTGTGGACAATCTGAAGCAGCCCCATATCCCACACCTGGGATTAAGACAAAAACCATTCACATATAACATTGCTGTGTTTTTAAAGGAACCAAAATTCTCACTACATTTACCGATCTACATTTTGTTGTTTCTTAAGAGTTGTCAGATGAGAAAGATCCAGGTGAGGGAAGAACGCTGGTCAAAAGGAAGAAACAGCACACCGTATGCAGAGACCTTGCTGAGGAAGAGGCTTGGAGCCTTTGAGGTGGCATTTAGGCTCTCAGCACTACAAAGGCATGGCTGTGTACGCAAGGAAACCAGGCTGTATGCTGAGGAGATGGGTCAGCATCACAGCGCCCTGACAGTGGCCCAAATGTACCCATCAAACTTTGTAATGAGTAAAGACAGAAGAAGAAAATAGCCACCCATACTTTATTGCTATTTTGACTTTTTATTTGACTTCTTATGATGCTAATTAGTTGAGTATTATTTTGAGAGATAAGTACCCAAAACAATGACCACACTTTGAGGATAACTAAAAATGTAGCCAGCTTCTAGTATAGGACTCCATCATCACAGACGCTTAAAGACACTGCAGATGGGAAGGAACAAGAGTGACTGCTGCACATTAGAGGGCCACGCAAAGAGAAGGTGCCAACAGTGGAATGAAAGAACAGTTAACGAACGCCTAGAATAGCGGAATGTTTTGCACTCAGGAACCTAAAAAAAGACAAAAGTTTTCCCAATTAGGCTAGCCTGTGATCATTCAGTATGAGGGTGACCTTGAGTGTTAATATCGAGGGATGTGACTCCAAGGCTGTGTCATTTCCAGGAGATGAGAGCTGTTCCTCTGACCTGGCCAGTGGCCTTGCTCCCCTGCCCATTTAAATGGATCATCGAAGGTGGCATCCCTGAACGCACCTGTGTTTTCAGCCTGTAATAGCTCCCGCTGGGATGAAGGAGCTTGGATTTCATAAGACACTCAGAAATGGGTTTTTCTTGAATTTTATTCTTTTGAATTCTGCTGTCAAAATATTGCCACTTCCCACTCTTTATCTCTATCTAAGCGTGTGGCTTATTCCTTCTTTCTGGGAGGCACTGTAAGTAAAGCGGAGTATGACCTCAGAACTTCTGTACTCCTAAGAGACAGGAGGAGAGGACGCAGGGAGGGGGAAGAGAACGCAGAGAGGGGAGGCAGTACCAGGCAAAAAGCAAAGATGGACCCCTCACTACAATAGCTGCAAGGGCTCCCCAGGAGAAATCACAGGAAAACATTGTAAAAACCCAAAAGAAAATCAATGTAGCCAAGTCAGAACCTTGGGACTCCGACAGCCTTTGTGGGGCGCTTGTCTCTCTGACCTCCCCAAGCCTTGGTTCCTTCTATAAGTGGATTGATAGTCTTCGTGTCTTGGGGTGACAGTGAATGATAAGTGAGAAGCCCCTGTATGGTGTGTAGCTCATACAAAGCGGTACCCCAGATTGCCACACTTCTGCTTCCCGGCCACATTCTCCACAGAATATCACGTCAAAGCCCCCGTGAGTCTCATCCCGAGGACCTCTGACATGGCGGTCTTAGCTCTCCTCCAGGGGGTCTCGAGGCAAGACCATCGGACTGGGCCTGTTAGCGTCTGAGAGCCTAGCTTGCATGGCCCTTCCTAAGGACACATGAAACTTATTGGTTGGCACTGGCGTTCACTTGCCGTACTTTGATCAAGCTTTCGGTGGAGCCCATGGAGCCAATTGAGCCTTAGTGGTCTTTGGGCCCCGTCATCATTTGAGCCAATGGAGCCTAAGTGGTCTTTGGGCCCCGTGATCATTTGAGCCAATGGAGCCTAAGTGGTCTTTGGGCCCCATGATCATTTGAGCCAATGGAGCCTAAGTGGTCTTTGAGCCCCATGATCATTTGAGTACGACTTCCTTCATTCTTTCGCTGTACACCGAAGCTGTCTGCTTCCTTTCTGGCCGCTCTCAGAACTCAGGAAGCTCGTCTACCACTTATTCTTATTATGTCAACATCCGCTCCTAGAAAAGAAACCTAGCTTGATCTCAAAGCTTGAAGATTTCAATTCTGGTTCACTTACCTAATTCTAGCACGGCTGCTCAACAGTCATTCATGTTTGAAGTTTACCTTCAAAGAAGAATTATCCTCACCACCCTAGTCTCTGATCACATTCTCACTTCCTCTGGCCCGGACTGGCTCTTTTTTTTCAAGGTGTGAAACCCGTTGTTCTGAGATAACGTGCCCGTTAGCTTTGGATGGGCATTCCTTCTTTGTCTAAGATTTGACCTTTGCGCAATCAGCTTTTAGCCCCGAGAGCCACGTGTACGACTCAGCGTAATCCTTAGCACAGAGAAACTGCCCACTCTGACCCGGAGAGCACACCCATGTTAGCCTTGCTGTTGCACGGACTCTCCTCATCCTGGGCCTGAGGCCAACACACACATGCAGTGTCCTCTGGGAGGAAGACATGAATCTCAGTCCTAATTGCTTTTTACTGTCTTTATTACTTCAGAGACGGATTATCATGAATGAAGCATGTTGCTGGAATTGATAATCTAACTCTGGAGACTCCCAAGTGCCAGATGCCCCTAATGAGTCTTTACGTCATTCAGGTTTGCTTGCAAAGCTGTCCCTCTGTTTAAGGTTCTCCTCAGCATTTGAGCTATTAATTCTGGAGATTCGAACCAATAAGGGCTGTGTTTCCTGCGCCCCTGAAAGCATGGAATTAGTAAGGGGATTTGCTTCCAGCCAGTTCTTCCGTTCTGCATTTCAACAGCCACACATGCGTGCACACACGCGCACATACACACGCACACATGCACACGGCATACACTTATAAGCACAAATGCTGCAGCAGTGCTTCCATGGCTTTTGCTCAGCCTTGTCACTGTGCAGTGTTCCTCCTTCATCAGGAACCTTTTGGGGGACACGAAGAGAAGAATGCTTTCATGCCTTTCAACCCTCTTCAGTGGCAGCCATTCAGACAGATCTCCTGTGAGGTCCTTAATGTTTCCTTCTGATCTATTCAACAGACCTGGGAGTTAGAAGTCCTAGGAAATCGTCCCTCTTCTCGATGCCACAACCTTGGGCAAGTCTTTCAGTGTCCTGGGGTCTGTCAGGCTCACTCCCTGGCTGAGAACATTAGGTCACATAGCTTCCAATACTCCTTCCCACCCCAACATTTCTCATCTTACAAAATCTGTGTGGGGGGGGAGGGGAGGAAAGAGGGGGAGAGAGAGACAGAGACAGAGAGACAGAGAGAGAGAGATCGGGTGTCTTTCTCAATTGTTTCTCTCCTTATTTTTGGCAAGGGGTCTCCCTGAACACAGAGCTTACTGATCTGAAGGACTGCCTGTGGAAGAGCTGACCAGCAGTCCTGGGTATCCTCCTGTCTCTGCCTCCCCAGTGCTGGGATTACAGTTGTATGATGCTGTGCCTACTTTTCATGTGGATTTGGAGGGTCCACACCCAGGTCCTCGTGCCTGCCTGCACAGCAAGCACTTTTCCAATATCAGCCATTTCCCTCACCTCATCTACAATAACTTCTGAGAGCTGCCGAGGACTGACTGGGGCCGGACCTTCACCAACACCGGTAGAGTTGTAGAGTTAACACACACAAGAGTCAAGTTTTAGTAGTGATGAAATGCCCCAGCAGCTGACTGCTGAGGCTCACAATTTTGATGGCAAAGCTTGAAAAATAATACTGAACATAGTTGATAAACAAATCTGTGAGCTCCCGGGAGGCCAAATACCATCAACAGTTTTTTTGCAATTTGTTGGCGTCGGGACAGGCGTCTGAAAATTGCTCATATTTACATAGATGAAACACAATTCTCTAAGGGGATTAAACTGTATCCTAGTAAAAAACGAAAATGTCGAGTCACCATATTATAAATTTAATTCCAACTAAAATTCTTATTAAGCCTCTTGGAGAAAGAGGACACAATATATAAACATTTTAAAATTTGGCTGCTCCCCAGAGGCCAAATTCCGGGATACAGAAACTCTGCCAGCTGCTGGAAAGATAATGTCCCATTTGAGTCACACTGAAGTGGCATTAGGTAAACCATTAACTCCTTAGGAGCTAATAACCGAAACAATCAGAAAAATCAGTCTACACGGTACCACAGGTATTTAGATTGACAGCCGCAGTTTGGCTGAGTGCTTTTAACTCCATTCGATGATGACACCACGGCCCTTGGTGTCTGTTTTACACATTGTAGACCTTCCAAAAAGTGCCGAAGGTTTCACCTTAAGATCCAAATATACCCCAATGCAAACCTTAATTTGTTTTTCAGAAATTTCACATATTTAATTGCTATTAACCTTCTGTCTCCCCCTCCAACTCCTTCCATGCCCCCATTTCCTCTAAACCTCATGGTTTCTCCTATGATTATTATTGATACATACATAGTACACACATACATACATACATACATACATACATACATACATACACACACACACAACCTACTATGCCCACTTAGTATTTCTTATACATACATATCCCGAGCTTTTGTCCCCAGCAAGAACACACTCAGGACAACTGGAATCTTCTGCGGCAAAAGCTTTATTGCTTACTTATCAGGAGGAAGACCCCGAACCCAGAAAATGGCGCTGCTTATATAGCCCGCAGCGTGACGTTTCAGCACCTGATGTGGCGTGACAGCTCCTGATTCGTTGCTCGCCCATCACCCCATTACTACGCCCCGAGATGGGCAGTGACTAGGCGTGAGTTCACTCTTGCGCGTAAGGCTTGTTTACTAGTTAGGCACAGCAGAGGCCAGCGCCATCTTATAATGGCGATTGCTCGCGGCACGGCTCTCCACACATACATATGTTTAAAGCTGACCACTCAGTATTGATCACCTATCAGAGGCTCATACCTGGAAACAGCTTCCCTTTCCCTTCCCATTGATTATCCATCTTCATCTAGAGATGGAGCCCTGTGAAATGTTTCCCGCTCACGTTGGCATGCTAACAGATGGAGTCCTGATGCAGGTCTTGTTTAGGCTACCATATTGTTGAGATTTCATGGCAGCTGCCTCTCTGCCATGTCTAGGAGACACTATCTAGCATCAGGAATCCTGGTTCTCTGGCTCTTCCAACCCTTCCTTCCTTTCTTCAATGATGTCCCCTGAGCCTGAGCTGTAAGAGGTTGGGTTGTAGATGTCCCAGCTGGGGTTGAGCACTGGATGGTCACTCATTCTCTGCATATGACCAGTTGGAGATCTTTGTAATAGTTTCTGCTATAAATTAAGCTTCTTTGATAAGGAAGGAGGGCTACTCTTATCCATGGGCATAAAGACAAGCACTTAGAATACAGGAGAAACTGTGTTGATTGAAGAAGATAAAAGACTAACTTCCAATGCAAACTTTAAAGATGCTGTGCATCTGAACATTTTGAAAGAGATTGGGATTTCTGTTATCTTTCCCTCTTAATTCCCCTGGAGCTGATGGGGATCAACTTCAAGATCATATATTTTATGCATGTCTGTGTGAGTGAATGTCACTTGTGTGCAATACCCATGGAGGCCAGAAGAGGGCGTCAGATTTCCAGGAGCTGGGGTTTTAGGCAGCTAACTGCCAGATATAGGTGTTGGGAACTTAGCAAGAGGTCTCTAGAAAGGCTACAAATATTCTTAACCACTGAGCCATCTCACCAGACACAGGATTCTTTTACTTGTACCTTTCAACCCAATGATTCTTTTAAACACCATGATCGCCAAAGCATAAATACTTAAGACAGACTAAACACAGGTAAATCTTAAGATGCTAAAGGACACAAAGGTTTACACAGACAAGACCGACAAACTTTGGAGACCTGCTATACGACAGGCGAGCATAGTTGATAATAATGCATAGCAGACTAGAAAATTGCTAGGAGTAGATTTAAAATGTTCTTATCACAGAAAGACAGCTATCTGTGGTGGCAGATATGCTAATTAGCTCGATCAACTCATTGCACGGTGTGTGCATATATCAAAACTTCATGTGCACATAAAGTGAAGGAAGGAAGGAAGGAAGGTAGACAGATGACAGACAGGCAGACAGACTGATGGCAGATAAAGACTTGATGTTTTCCTAGTGTCTCTGCATTCTTTGGAGGTAAGAGTTGAGAAAGAATGATTTTTTTTTTAAATTCTGGGATTTCCCCCTTCCCTGCCCTTTCTGGGGTTTCAAACACTTTTCCTTGGTCACAGTCACTGAGAATTCTAAATATCAGACCTAAGTATGAGTTTCAGGAGAGACCCACACAGTGTGGCACTGGGCATAACTTTAACAAGTTCTGTAATCCTTAACGATTCTCCTGAGTGCTCACTGTGTGTAGCCTGCGCTTCTTAACTTGGTTCCAGGCCTGGTTTTCTTCCTCTCCTCTACTGCTATCTGCTGGTTATAGATAGGCAATGTCAGTTTCCAGAACGGACCATGTGACCCAGCACGTATACTACATGTGAGTGCATGCATGTGTGTGGGGGGGAGGGATGTGTGTGTGTGTGTGTGTGTGTGTGTGTGTGTGTGATGTGCCCATGCCTGTGTACGTTTACAGGATTGTGAGTGCATGTGGATGCTTTTGAGACAGTCTCTGATTGAACTTAGAATTCATTGAGTGGGTAGGCAAGCTGGCCAGCGAGCCCCAGGGCTCTGTCTCCCTGGCACTAGGATTACAGTCTTGCAGTTCTGAACCCAGGGCTTCTTTTAAACGAGGGCCGTGGATCCAAACTCACGCTTGTGCTGCAAGAGCTTTACCAACGGAACAGTCTCTGTGGCCTCTGAGTAATTCCATGTCTGAGGTAGGACTCTGCAAAGTGACTGTCAACCCTGGCTGTGTGTGAGGCTCATACGGAACACTGCAAATGTTGATGGTTAAGGACCACTCTAGAGATCGGATTTGTTTTGTCCTGAGGAGGGTCACTGGTATTATTCTGAGAAGCTTGTGAAAGAATTCTAATATGCAACTAGGCTTAAGACCCCTGATCTCACCAATCAAGTCTCGGTAGAACACACAACGTGTTGGTATATGTAACTGAGAAAAATCAGCATTCAATTTTTTCCATATCTAAACCGGGACTCCAACTCATTTCATGCCCTTTATACAATCCATTTCAACTCTATGCGATTTTTATGGCTTAAGAAAAAAAATGGAATCAATTATTTTCTCTGCATGCTTTCAGGATTTTCCTCAAGACTAAACCAGGAATCCAGCCTAAATTAAGCCAATGCTATTATTTTATCACATTTCATATTGTATAAACAAATTCTAAAAATAAAATGAACTATAAAGATTTATAACTCAAAAGGTAGGTTTTCACTTTTTTTTTTTTTTGGTTTTTTTGAGACAGGGTTTCTCTGTGTAGTCTTGGCTGTCCTGGAACTCACTCTGTAGACCAGGCTGGCCTCGAACTCAGAAATCCGCCTGCCTCTGCCTCCCAAGTGCTGGGATTAAAGGCATGTGCCACCACTGCCCGGCTAGGGCTTATTTTCTTGGAAGTAAGTTTTAAAAGATGGTTCAAAGAACATCAATTAAAAGGGGTAAGCATTCATTCAGTTTTACCAAGAGATTTCCCACACGTCTGGGGTCAAGAGGCTTACCCTGACTCTGGCAAATACCAATCAAATGAACATGTGATATGTTTATTCTTGGGATTGTTGGCATGTTCCTTGTCCTGTTGACAGACATCTTTTCATCAACAGATGTACCTGTGAGGCTCTGGCTCTGTGACCTGCTGGAGTCCCTCGTGTTAAGGAAACTGTGCTCTTTATTGGGAAAACAAAATCCAAAACAAATCTCACCAAAAGCCAAAGCAAATAAGCAGAAGAGGAACCTAGTGCCAGTATCCTCATTGCTGTGTTTGTTGGTGTTCTTACTGTGGTAGTTGTAGTGGTTGCTGTTATTGTAGTATTTGTTGTGGTTGTGGTAGTCATGGTGGTCATTGTAGTGGTTGTCGTTGTTGATTTTGCCTCTTCTTTTGAATTTGAAAAATGTTATAAACACATACACACAAATCTACATGGTTGCTAAGAAGTAATGGTTTCTCAGAGTTATGTGTGATGAGGGGGCCATTGTTGCTTTCTATTGAGGAAAAAACACCCACCCTTTTAAATAATGGATATAATCCATTTCTTGAGTGGACAGATCTAAAATTTACTGACCTAAAAAAGATTTCTCATGAATACAGTTCTTACAAAAAAGAAGAAATGTATTCTTCAAAAAATTTAAAGTGGAACTACCAAATAACCTAGCCATCTTGGGGCTGGGCACACAGCCAAGAGAAAGTAAGTCACTGTGTCAAGGAGACGTCTGTGTGTCCATGTGCATCAGCAGCCAGGAAATGGAAGTTCTTAAGCATCCATCAGTTGGTGAATGTGTAAAGAAAATGTGGTACAAAATTAGATACTCATTCAGCTACACAAAAGAATGAAATTGTGGCAACATGGATAGAATTGGAGACCTTTGTGTTCAATGAAGCAGACTAGATGCAGAAAGACAGATGCTGCACTATCTCAGTGAGGGTTTTACTGCTGTGAACAGACACCAAGACCAAGGCAACTCTTATAAGCACAACATTAATTGGGGCTGGCTTACAGGTTCAGAGGTTCAGTCCAATATCATCAAGGTGGGAGCATGGCAGCATCCAGGCAGGCATGGTGCAAGAGGAGCTGAGAGTTCTACATCTTCATCTGAAGGCAGCTAGCAGAAGACTGACTTCCAGACAGCTAGGATGAGGGTCTTAAAACCCATACCTACTCCAACAAGGCCACGCCTATTCCAACAGGGCCATACCTTCTAATAGTGCCACTCCCTGGGCCAAGCACATACAAACCATCACATGCACTTTCTCTATCATGGAAAATCTACAAAAGCAGACTTCATGGAAGTTGAGAGTAGATTGGTGATTATCAGACATTGGGAAAGAGGAGGGGAGTGAGGGGGAGGGGGGAGAGAGAGGACAGGGCTGGGGAGAAGATGGGAAAGGAGGGGAAGGAGAGGGGGAGGAGAGGGCAGGGAGAAGAAGTAGGGGAGGGGGACTTACGAATGAGTTCCTGCCTACAGTCAGGTAAGAATAGGAAGCTCTTGGGTACTGTAGAAAGGGTTTTGAAACATAACAAAGCCACGAAGAATTGATAAATGTTTGAGAGCATAAGTACATTGATTTAAATGCTATTCAAGACATATTCATATGTATTGACCATTACCTGGCTTCTTATTAGTATGTACAGCTATATATCTTTGTGTTAACTAAAAACCTAAACACAAAGAAATGTGAAAAAGACGCAGCTCATGTTCATTTTCTTTCATTCTGAATGCCCAATTTCAAGTCAGAACACGCTGTGTATGCATTCATTTCCATGGCTCAAGAAATGCACTGCAAAACTAGAGAGATGTGGTCTTGAAATAATTTGCACACGCCCCCACTTGCTTGGTCTCTTGGCCTTGTTTGATCTAGAAGATTAAATTACTGTCCTGTGAAATTAGAAATATTGTAATGTTGAATTTAACCAACATTCCCGTTGTGATCATTCAGAATAGAGCTGGGGAGGGATGACGTGGTTTAAAATTTTTTTTCCTCTGTTAAAATTATTTTGTAGACGGAAGGAAATCATTTTAATGCCCTCTGATCCTGAAGATAGAACACCTGGTAACAATTCAGGCAAAAAGGCATGACTTAAATGCACCGCGCACCTGGATTCTATTTAAGACTAAGCAGGATTACTCACAGAGACCCAGTGTACTGAATTTAAGTAGCACCAAATTGTTTGAGAGGGAGAGCTAAATTTGGAGAGCAGGATTAAAGCTGAGAGAGAGAGAGAGAGAGAGAGAGAGAGAGAGAGAGAGAGAGAGAGAGAGAGCCTGCCTACATCTACAGTCACCCAGGAGGACTGGACTAAGTCTAAATGTTGGCTTGCTGGTCACCAGAATCTCAAAAGGTTGAACTCATTGGTGACATTACCCTCTCGGTCATTCTTCTCATAAATGTTATTCTCTGAAGAATTCCCCCGGTGTCTTGCCTTTTCCAAGTCATGCACTTTAATTATTCCAACGCTAAATTCCAGAGCGGCTGACATCCGAAAGACGTTGCTAGGGAGTGTCTAACCCATTCCAATTACCTTGCAGACATGAAGCAAAATTATGAAGTGAAAAATATTTGGGGGCCTTTATAAGAGTTACACATATGGGACTGCTATTTCTCGGGACAAAAAAACACAAGTTATTCAAGAGATTGCATTTGTCTGAAAATGAAAGCCAAGATTATTCTGGCAAGAGGCACCATAGCTCGGGAAGACTCCAGAGCTCAGAGACAACAGCAAATTCTCAAAAGGTTATGATATTGTCTGTCTTTTAAATGCATTTAGATTTTGTTTTGTTTTGTAATCAGGTCTCATTTAGTTCAGGCTAGCCTCAAACTTGCTATGTAGCCAAGGCTGGCCTTGAATCTCTGTTCCATTTTTCTCTCTCTTCTACATGCTGGGATTATAGGCACATGCTATCGTGCCCTGCACATTTAAATTTTATGGATAATTAAAATTCCTGCATTTAACCCAGGGTACACTTGATCTTCATGTTAGTGCACGAATACTTTTTAAAATAATGATATGCTAAGCAGTATGCATGTTGTTGAAGAATTATTTTCAACTCAGAATAGGTCACTCAATTAAAAATCCATTAAAAATTTGGCAGAGAACGTACTCTTGAACAGAAATATGGAAAACAGATCTATTGTAATTCCTATGCAGTATTGATGGTTTCCGACTTAAGAGCTCCATGAGAGCAGAAATCTTGTTCCTTTCATCTGTTTCTGATTGCTCCTGTGTTCTGACCAGTACCCAGGAGGCCACGGGCGGTAGGGACAGGCTGGAGTGGATGGCTTTCCTCAGATATCAGAAGTCAGCAAACCCAAGGTATGAAGGCTTTATCCCGAATAAATAGGAGCGCTTAGTGCTTAAACTTTATTTCCAACTTGTGGTAGAGGTTGGGCATCAATTTGGAAGTCTTAAAGGGACTTTTCAATGTGTTTTTTATTAGTGTGTGTGTGTGTGTGTGTGTGTGTGTGTGCTGCCTGTGTGCACTGTATGTGTACAGGTGCCCGTGGCAGCCAGAAGCAGGTCCCGGGTCTCCTGGAGCTGGACCTACAGGAGGCTGTGAGTTCAGAGTCGGTACTAGGTACCAAACTCGGATCCCCTTCCAGAGCAGTGAGCATCCTAATCCACGGAGCCATCGCTCCAGCCCCTAGGAAGGGACTTTAGTGTCAGATGCTGATTAGCATTTTCCAAACCTTCAGCCTGCCAGAGCTGATGATAGACAGGTGGGTCCTGTTTCTGTCTGTCTTGAGTGTGGCTTGTATATAGCAGGTATGCAGAGTTGCACTGGGAGCTGACAGCTTGCGTTTCTATTTTTCTGGAACTCTGCACATCTGGACAAGAAAAGACATAAGGACCGAACAGATAGACATACTGTTATTCAGTCCCGTTGCGATGATTAAGTTTGGTTTTATTTCCAGACCTGAGGGAAAAAACATTTAGCATATGGAAAATTTCTGGGCAATTCCTCCCAGCCTCCAGACATTTTCAAATGAAACATTATCTGCATAATTTCTTGTATAGGTTTATGCTAGTTTTATGCATGCTCTATCAAGAGACTCTGGCTGCTGAGCGTTTAATACCAAGACCCTTCAAGGGCCGTGTAGGGTGGTTACCAGCCAAATTTGCACCAGACTGGCACCTCATAGACAGGATGCAAACCACAGGGCTGAGTTCTCATAGGAGGGCAGCAGAGAGAGTTGGCAGTCAGGGGGAGGGGCCAGTGCAGGGAGCGTTCGTCCAGATTCCGCACCACCCCTTCCTCAAACACACTTTTCAGGGTTCTGACTTTCAGCTCTTTCTTTCCAAGTAGGGATCTTCATATCTAGAGCCTTGGGGTACAGAATTCCCCTATTTAAGAAGATGTGTGCCTTTGCTGAATACAGTGTAAGTAGTTTGATTCCCACTATACCACACATCTGAGGACCTAGCTCCCAACTCGGATGAGCCACATAGAGCCTATCCTTGAAGGTACATTTATGCTTTACAATCAGGTGACATCTTGACTATTTGCCATTCCTGATAAGTAGGAGTAGGTGTAGATGTGCCAAGAAGTGGCAGTTGGGCTAAAAAGTGGCCACACAAGCATGCGAACTGAGGTCACATCTCTGGAACCCACGGAAATCCAGGTGGGTGGGATACATGTGTCTGTAGTGCTGGTGCTTTTCTGGTCAGACGAGAGGTGGGGACAAGAGAAGCCTAGGCAGCTTGCAGTCCAGCTAGCCCGGAATACACAGCAGCAGACAGGAGTCCCGGCTTCTAACAAGGCAGATGGTGAGGACAACACCCAAGGTTTCCTTCTGACCGCCACATGAACACCATAGCATATAAACACCTACCTTCACATACACAAATGCATGAGCACACGTGCGCACGCACATACTCACACACACACATACACACAAACATACACACATACATACACAGACACACTCACACACATACACACACACACTCACACACATACACACACACTCACACACACATACTCGCACTAACATACACACATACACACAAACATACACACATATACACACATAAACATACACACATACACACACATACACACACACACACATACACACACACTCACACACACATACACACATACTCACACATACTCGCACAAACATACACACATACACACAAATATACACACATATACACACACACACATACACACACATACACACACACACACACACACACACACACACACACAAACATACAGTGTAGTGGTCATTAGGAAGGAGGAATTTTTTTAACTTAAAGGAGCCAGGGATGAAAGCGGCTTAGAAGGACCCTTGATCCACACTGCTGAAGCCATAGCCAGAGCATTTGACTGTCCCATGTCACGGAGGGCAGTGTGGTATATAGATCATGTAATTTCTCCATTAGAGATCTAGCTTTCAATTCTTGAGTTGCTTAGAGGCAGAAGGATGACTAATGACAAAGTAATCTCAAAGCCTTTTTCCTAAAACTTTTTTGATGGAATAACAGATAACATTGTCTCACTAAAGTGCTTAAGGAGATCGGCAAGGGATTAAAAACCCGAGAGAAAGAAGCAAGGGGGAAATATCAATAAGTACATGAGAAGATGAATCCACAAGAGCAACAGAATTTGGAACTGTATGAATGAAATTAAAATAAAATTTCACTCTAAAGCAAAAAAAAAAAAAAAAAAAAAAAAAATCTGGAACCATCTTTTCCCAAAGACCCTGGGAAACCCATTCCTGGAAACATGACTTGCAGGTGCTCTCTCCTGGCTTCCATCTGTCAGTTGAATTAAGGGAACCAACCTTTCTATTCACTACAACTCCTTGTCTTCTTATTTCCACATGTAACAATAGGTAGAGTGTTAATTTTAGAAGTTATTAGATATTAACCTAGAAAGAGGAAGAAAAGATAAGCTTCCAAGAGAGAATTAAAGTAGGCTCTGGAAACCACCTTGATTTTATGCTGGCATCAGAGAAAAATAAAGAAAGTGTGGCCTCTACTGAGCTGCCTGCACGAATGAAAAAAACTGTGGTAGCTCTCCCAAAAGGACTGAGCACAGGAGACAAATCTGTTCTTCTGGGGACTGGGGGTGGGGGTGGGGGTGGGGCCAGTGGGGGGGGGCAAGCTTTCCAAGCTGGGGGTGGGGAGGAGCAGCCTTGAGATACTTCATCTCAGGGCTCAGTTAGCCCTGCTGGCTTTCTTTGCCTTCAGAGGACCCTTAGGTCTGTTGCCAGCACCTGTATCAGGTGGCTCACGACTTTCTTTCACGATGTAATTTCTTGGTTGCTTAGTTGACCCGAGTGTCAGGTCAGTGAGGTCCTCAAAGGCTACTTCACCAAACAGTGCATGACGTCAGCAGGCGAGTGAGAGGGGTTGACTCTGTGGCCTGGAGACAATGACCTAACCTCTGACCTCTCTCATCTTTGTTTTTTCTCTCCTATAAAATGGTGTTGATATTACTTACCATGAAAATCACAAGAAGATGAAAGGAAAGGAAATTTGATTTTTTTTCCCCCTAGTCCAGTAGGTGCTTGCAAAGACCCCTTGCAGCCTCCTAACCCTAGAGGCACTGAGCCATACAGCTTCAAGAACCCTTCTGTCTGTGTGACTGAACTAACAGAAGACCCGCTGTGAACCTGTGTGTACCAGAGTACTTCCTGCTAATGATGCTGCACTGTGGAATTTGTGGCATCCTTTCCACTTTAGCTTGATAGGCAGCTATTATCATTCTTAGCATGCTTCAAGAGTCTTCAATATAAAGTTGCCAAAATGTGTTTTTCCAAAGCACAAAGGACCTACAGATTTGCTTGGGGGTAACAGATGCAGTTAGCTCTCCATGAATAAGGGCTCCATACCTGTGCAACTACGGATTGAAAATATTTGGGGGGGGGGGCGGAAACTATGTTTGTATGGAACACATGCAGCTTTTCATATCATTATTCTCTAACAAGACAGTGTAACTATTCACTCCGCATTGACATTGAATTTAGTATTATAATGACCTAGAGGAGATTCAAAACATATGTGTGTGGGCTATATGCAAATGCCGCATTGTTCTATAAAAAGGGACTTGCGTGTCTTGGACTTGGGTGTTTCCTGGGAATCCTGGATCAAGTCCACATGGAGGAGAGGCATAGAAACATAGATGGGGCGATCAGCTCTGCCTGGACGGGGAAGCGTGACGTCTGAGCTGGACTCGTGAGCTCGGTGTTTGCCAAATAAATGAATCCTGAGTTGAAAATGTCCTCAGCGTGGCAGGGATGTCCCCATTGCTTTTCATGTCTGTGACAGAGAGTTCTCGAGTTCTCTGTGGCCAGTACTCTTGAACCCGGCGAGCTGGGAGAGAAGGATTGCAGGAAAGAGGTTGTAAGTATGCAAATTCCTTGGTGATCATAAGTAACCTGTGAATCTCTAACAGCCAACATGAGCTCTACTAAGGAGGCCTTGTCCTCTGACTAATGGCGACGTTAGTATCAGGCCTGTGTATACAGCACAGCAACTATAGATTTCATCAAATGTTCACAACACTAATAAATCCCCAGCCTTGCTCCAGCAGGGCTTATGTAAGCTGGGAGGAATTTTGGCAGAGTCCCTCACAGTTTCACACACTTTGTTTGGAAGTGTGAGATATTAATTACAGAGAAAAAAAAAAACTAGATGGCAGCGTTCATCCCTGCGACAGCATCAAGCCAACCATCTGCAACTGTGGAGACCAGTCTCTTCCTGACACTCCCCAGCCCTTGCCTCAGAGCCTCCCCTTCTCCAGAGCTCATGCCAGGGCTTTTGGTTTCCCAGGGGGAACTCTGAGATCTTCTAAATGCTGTGTGGTAAGATAGTAAGACTGAAAGATAGCTTATGAGAATTGATTGGCCAGTTACCTCCCCTTAGAGTCCAGGGAAATCCTAGTGGTCTTAACTGTGCAAAGGTGAAGTCACAGGTCTCTCAGCAGTGCCTAGAGCAGAGAGGTTCTCAGCCTGTGGGTCGTGACCCCTTGTGGGGGGGAGGGTGTCACACAGCAAATATCCTGCATATCAGATACTTACATTAGAATTCATAACAGTAACAAACTTACAGCTATGAAGTAGCAATGAAAATAATTCTATGGTTGGGGGTCGCCACAGCATGAAGAACTGTAATAAAGGGTCGCAGTGGTAGGGAGGTTGAGAACCGCTGCTATAGAGGATGGCGTCTGAGGAGACACTTGGGAACATCAGAGCTTTAGCCCAAGTCAACTGTGCCCAGCTTTGGAGTAGTAGAGGAATACATTATCTCAGGAAGTACCTTTGTGGTTTTTCTTCTTTCTCTGTGATGTAGCTCTGTGCATCCTGCTTTCTAGACTTTGAGGACTTTTTTGTCTGTGTGTGTGTGTGTGTGTCTGTCTGTCTGTCTGTCTGTGTCTGTATGTGTTGGTATGTGGAGGTATACCTGTGTGTGACTGTGATCTATGTGTCTGTGTGTGTGTTGTGTGTGTGCAGGTGTGTATGTATCTGTCTGTCTATTTGTCTATGTGTCTCTGCATGTGATGTGTGTATATGTAAGTACAGGTGTGTGTATGAGTGTGTGTAGGCCAGAAAATAACCCTAGGTATCATTTAGCTTTTCTTCTTGGATTTTCAAGACAGGGCTTCTCTGTGTAGCCCTGGCTGTCCTGGAACTTGTTCTGTAGACCAGGCTGGCCTTGAACTCAGAGATCTGCCTGCCTCTGCCTTCTGAATGGTAGAATTAAAGGTGTTCGACAGTACCACTATGCCCCTTGGCCATCTCTTACTGACCTGGAGCTCACTAAGAGGCTATGGAACTGGCTGGTCATCAAGTCCTGAGGATCTGCCTGTCCCCACCTACCCAGTGCTGAGATTGGGAAACAAGGGCCATCACACCCAGCATATTTTCTCACGGTTCTGGGGCTGGAGTTCAAGTCTTCATGCTTTCAAGGAAGCATGCGTGAGCTTGCTTCCCAGCCCTTTCCTGTCATCTTCTGCCATCCTTCAGCTCGAACTTAAGAGCCATTGGTACATTTTTTATAGAAAAAATCTTCCCACCAGAAACCCTAGCTGATGGTGTTAATTTTAGTTTATGATGCCGTTCTTAATATTTAAGAACTATTGCCTACAAAGGAATAGATAATTAGATTAAGCAAGTAACATACTGTCTCTTACCCAGGAATGCCCTTTTCTAGGTCCCTTCAGAATCCTTGGGACATTCTCTGTCCCTCCAGTTCATTTTCCTGTGGCTGCACTGGGAATCTGACCTGTTCTAGATTGTCAGGTAAATTCTACTCTTTCTCTAAGATATGAAACCCCTTTCTTGGGCTCTCCTCAAGTCCCCCCCTCAATGAAGCTTTGCCAGAGCCACCCACAGTGGACTAGTCTTTAATTCTTTTGTGTTTCCAGCAGTGAATTTGATGGAGGACAGTCAGACTTGTCTCCTGTTTACCTACTATCTGCCTTAACATACTTAAGGACAAGCTTTACAAAGTCAGGGTCCCCATTACTCCTCCCACCCTGAGCATAGTCTAACACATCTCACTGGAGATGTGGCAGTTGCCAACTGCACTGGTTGGTTTTGTGTGTCAACTTGACACAAGCTGGTGTTATCACAGAGAAAGGTGCTTCAGTTGAGAAAATGCCTCCATGAGATCCAGCTGTAAGGCATTTTCTCAATTAGTGATCAAGTGGAGAGGGCCCCTTGTGGGTGGGACCATCCCTGGGCTGGTAGTCTTGGATTCTGTAGGAAAGCAAGCTGAACAAGCCAAGGAAAGCAAGGCAGTAAGGTACATCCCTCCATGGCCTCTCCATCAGCTCCTGCTTCCTGACCTGCTTGAGTTCTAGTCCTGATTCCTTTTAGTGATGAACAGCAATGTGGAAAGTGTAAGCTGAATAAACCCTTTCTTCCCCAGTTTTCTTCTTGGTCATGATGTTTGTGCAGGAATAGAAACCCTGACTAAGACACCAACTATTTGACTCTCACACAGAACCAGGCTCATCTGAAGGGAGGCGTGTAAAACACATAAACTTGTCAGAAAAGGAGCCTTGGTAGAAATTCTCCTAGTTTTCAGAGTAAAATGTTTGGGTTTTTGTGCTCTTCCTGGGTAAGAGGTCAGAAGATGAATATGTGACTGAAACCAGAGGTATGTAAAAATATCGAGCCTTTCTAGGCAAGCTTTGGGAAGTGTGATGCATGTCTGTCCCAGTCTACATTCCCTCTGCTTCATCACTGTGCAGCTTCCTCATCTATGGCTTGTCCACTGAGGAGACTCAGACTGTGTCTCCAAGTCCAGTCTGCCTGGTTTGAATTCCACCTCTGCTATGCTCTCCCCAGCCATAGCCTTGAGTAAGTAAGC
>NT_166282.1:0-153618 GCF_000001635.26 Mus musculus | reverse complement strand
GAATTCTCATATTGGTTCCCTGAACTGTAGAGTGAGGGCTATTATGGTTGGAAAGGCCAAATGGAAGCCTTTAGAGTTGCCTCTGCCAAAGAAAATGTCCAACCGAGTCATGCCATTATAAATTTCACCTCTCCTGTGCTGACCATTACTGGGTATGTTATTATAAACATTCTTTTGTCTCCGCTGTCCATTATAATAACTAGAATCACCTTGTCTCCAGCGATTCAATGCTGCCACCTGGCCCTTGTTACCTCAGAATCCAACTAAACCCAGTTCTTCCTTTCCTTATGAGATCACTGTCTCAAATATCTGTGGGTCTTGGACCCAGCCTGGGCAGCCCTAGTAACATATTTAAAGGCAGTTCTTAGCAGAGACAAGGGACAAGAGAGAATGGGACTTACCTGATGCTGAGTTCATTGTAGCCTCCTGCCATCCCCTACACAGACTCCAAGGGACCCTGAACTGGGTTCAGGGTTCAGGGTAGACCGAACCCCCTCTGAGTCTCTGGAAAGCCCAGAGAGAACTCCTTCAGGGGCCTCCTAAGAGGAGAAAAAGGAAAGTGAAATTGCTTAACTATGACAACACTGCACTAAAGCACTGCCCTCCACCCCCAGTCTCTGCCCCAGAAGGGAGGAGCAAAGACAGCCCAAGTCCCCAGAAACCTGGGACGCCTGCTGCCTTCTAAGGAAAGAAGGTGGAAGGGTCTGTTTCAGTGAAGGGCTCAGAGCTGTCTAAGGCCAGCTGGCTGGTTAGGATAGGAAGGAAGTGGTCCCTTAACCCTAAGTGGGGGCGGTGCCTTGGAAAGACCAGGAAGAGTTAGATTGTCTGCAGTCTCTCAGACTTGGAACTGTCCTGGCACCCTAGTAAGTCAGAACCAGAGAAGCTGGGACCTGATAATTGAGCAGCAGAGTAGGAAAAGTCGGGTGTGGCTTCATAAAGTTTTTGAAGCTTCTGAAGGTAGCTAGAGCAAGAGACCGCCCCCAACCCCGCCCACACACCTCCAACCAACCAAAGGCAAGTGCAGAGAATCCAGGCAGAGCTGCTTGCTAAGGTGTGACACTGACAGCGAGGCAACACAGGGCTTCAGCAATTTCACCATGGTCTTGAGAACAAGAGGCATCTCACAGAATTCGGAAGTGGATCACAGCCGAGGCTATAGCCAGTCGGGGACAGTATCATTTTTGAAGAATGGGTGCCTTACATTTACTCTGCATAACTGTTGCTCTTATCTGGAATGCTAATTCTCATTCTGTAAGTTAGAAAACCAGCCTGAAGTGGAAAGGTAAAGAAACAGGCGTAAAGATGCAAATAAAACAAAAGCAACCAACAGAAGCCTGGAAATAACAGGCAAAACAGAGGCAGAGACAAGGTGGCTAGGGACGAGGGCCTGTCCAGGGCTCCAGGCTCAGACCTCTGCTGAAGAGGTACAAATTACTGACCTGCAGGAACAGGTCCCAAGGGTACAGGGATGCAAACAAAGCCATACACCAAAAAAAAGTACACTTTATGTCTTCATTTATATGGCATTTCTGCGCCGGTCAAACTTAGCTGTGTAACCGATGATCTGTGGTTCTCTGGGGCTGGAATCTGAGAGGGGGTTTTCTGCCAAGAACAAGGGGATTTTAGGAGGGCAGAGGACTTGGCCTGTGTGATCACTGTGGCATGATTATATTTGGTAAAGTTCACCAAAATCATCACTTTAGGTAAATGCATCTTTAAAACTGTGTTAAACGTATAAGTCTAATGAGCTCTCACGTGGTGTGAAATACCAGGTGAGGTTTTACCATCATTACTGTAGTCCTAGTATGTGTGACTCCAAATGAAATCTTTGCCCTTATTCATATCTGTCTGATGTAATAACTTTTCTTGCTTTAGAGGTTTCTCCAGGGTAGGGTAATTTTCTGACACATAAGCATGCTTGTGATTCTTGTGCAGACTCACACACACACACAAGCATTAATGCACACTCAGTCCCCATCCCTGGGATACTCTGGGCCAAGCCTACTGTTCTAACTGTACTTGGCTGCAAATTCTACCGTTGGTGTCTCCATAGGAAGTACAGAGAAGCTCTGTACTGTGTGGGTGTAGTGGCTATTGCTGGTTGTCAACTTGACAATATTTGGAATGAACTACAATCCGGAATTGGAAGGCTCACCAGTGACCCTTATCTGGAGGCTTGGAGATCCTTTTCTGGATCTTGGTTTGAAGATCTTGAGCCATAGTGGCTATGGATTCCAGAAGATTGAATCTCCCAGTTTAAGGAACACACCTTTAATCTGGACTTCAACTTTCATCTGGAATTAAAGGTGTGGTGGAACACACCTTTAATCTGGGCTACACCTTCTGCTGGAGACAATATAAGGACATTGGAAGAAGGGAGTCTAGCTCTTGCTCTTGCTCCTTCGCCTGCTTGCAGCGTGAGACTGAGTAACTGCTAGATCCTTGGACTTCCATTCACAGCTGCGACTGAACAATTGTTGGGAATTGGGCTGCCGACTGTAAGTCATCAATAAATTCCTTTACTATCTAGAGACTGTCCATAAGTTCTGTGACTCTAGAGAACCCTGACTAATACAGTGGGCTAGCCTTGGTTCAAATCTAAAGTCCCAGAGGCCTCGTGGGTATCCTGGGGGTGGGGAATTGGGATGTCTTGTGGATCAAACACATTTGGGAAATATTAGACGGGGTTACATAGAACTCTTCTCAGTTGAACACTCAGAGACCCTAGCTCAGACTCATTCGAGAGTCACTTGGTTGCCTTTTGTTTTATTTCAATTTTCTCAAATAGTGATCCTGACAAATTCTAGACATTTCAAAGATGCCAGCTCTCGTTGTTGTTGTTAATTTAATAACTTCTAGCAATTTTTTTCAGGATAACCTTCACCCCAATGCAGTTTGAGAACACTTCCTAAAGGTTAAAATGAGACCACTGGGGGAATAGATCCCCGGGTTAGGAAGGTGACAGTGGACACACCCTTCCCATGTTCTCCAGTGTTAATCCTTTGCCTCCCTGCCTGTCACTCCACTCCAGGCAGATCTGGATTCCCAGCAAGTGCCCCTGAAAACCATAATGCTAACCACACTGGGGAACCGCACAAGGCAGGGGTGGAGGAGTGGAGGGTGGAATTGGTGTGGCCGGCTGGCTTCCTGCTCAGTGTGCTGAGATCACTTTCCCTTTTCTTTTCTTGAAGCCTGACTCCCCGCGGGACTTCCAAGGCAGCATAACTTCGGGTCCAGACTGGGCTGTCAGGCTTTTCCAGGAAGGATCCAGTAACCCCTTAACTAATCCAGGCAGTGACCTGGGAGAACTCGGGAGAACCCGTGGCAGCCCCCAGCATCCAGGTGCGTTCTGCTCTTGGGCTCTGCAACTAGATTCCTGATTCTTGGGGTCAGCTTTTGTCTGCTGTACCCTAGACTCCCCAGGTTCTCTCTTTGCTAAGTAATCTTGTCCAGAGACTCGAGCATGGCTCCGGATCCTGGCTCGGACCCTGGAGTGGATGTGGATAAGAGGGAGGAAGGGGAGGGGAGGGGAGGGGAGGGAAGGGAAGGGGAGGGGAGGGGAGGAGAGGGGAGGGGAGGGGAGGGGAGGGGAGGGCAGTGAGGGCTTATACACACAACTCTTTTTCTGAAACAGACTTTGGGGACAGTGTCCAGTGCCTATTCCCGAGGTTGGACCTTGCAAGTGTCCACGGTGGGCGGTGCCGTTATCATCTTCCAACACTTGCCTAATTATGGAGCTATTGGGAAAGAGAAAGTAAGGGGCGCCCTTACTTCTCTCTAGCGGGGGTATGGATGGTTTTTGTATGTTTGCTTTGTTTTGGTTTTAGTCCATGGTCATTTCACTGAAATACATTACTGTGCGTGAAAATTCAAGGGAAATGTAATTTTTACAGCTGGTGACCCTGATTCCAAATAAGCCACAGAACACTTGAAATGCTTTTCATTTCTACCCTATCAGGGACTGTGGCTATTTTTTCGTCTCCTGGTCACTTTGATAGTACTATGCACTGTCAAGTCCTTCGACTTGTCTGCCTTTTCCCAGATTAATTATGCATTCATTGTATATGATGCTCATTTTATTGATTGTTTGGGGCTTTGTCTTTCCTAATGGGTGTTTGTCTTTCCCTAATTTATTTGTAAGGCCCTTAAAATAATAAAAACCTGCATGCAGGCAGCTGAGACACAGGATCTTTTTTCCCCTCTTCAAGACAGAATTTCTGTGTAGCCCTGAGTGTCCTGGAACTATATATATCAGGATGGCCTCCAACTGCCTTTGCCTCCAGTGCTGGCATTAAAGGCTTGCACCATTTCCTCAGGCTTGAGATACCATATCTTGCACAGTGAGAAACAAAATATCAGAGACAGACACACTCTACTGTAGATTGGTGTCCTTGGCACAGGTACTTAACCTCTGTAGATCTGACTTCCATCTTCGGAAACTGTGGCAGGCGGCAAATGGCAAAGTTGCCACAGCAGCGTAGTTCTGAGTGCTGCTGCCATCCTAAGCAGAACCCAGAGCACATGTTCTTACTGCCTCCCCTCCCCTCCCCCACAAGTAGCCTCAACAGCTTTCCCTCCCACCTGTCCCCAGTCTGCCAGGATTCCCTCAGGACTGGATGATCCTTGACATCTCCCTGCTCTACAGTCCTACTGTGAAGTCGGCTTCTTTTTGTTTTCTCCTCAACATTTTTTTTTGCTAAGTTGAAGAGATTGGGAAAGAAGAAGAAAGGGACGGACAAGTCTACTCAATGTGATGCTGGGATTAAATTCCTGGAAATACTCTTTGGAAATACTCTTTAATATTTAATATTCTGTTTTAAAAAAGAGGAAAGGGGGACCCTTGCCTTCTTTGTGTTTAAGATTAGCAAACAAATAAACAAATAAACAGAACTATGTTGCTAGCTGGGATGCAGCTCAATGATAGGGCACTTGCCTAAGATGCACAGGTCCTAGACTAAATCCCCACTACTGCCAATCAACAACAAAAGCGCCCCCTCTGTGATCGAAAGGTTTACTAGGGCCTGCCTTCTTACAACAGTTTGCCACCTGGAAGTTTTCTGTTATAACTCCCTGGTTATTTTCTCATGATCCGGAAGCAGTCGATTTTTAGAAACATTCCATAAGAAGACCCAGGTCAATCCTGAAGAATGAAATGGGGTCATAAAACCAAGCGTTGACTTTGACCAATCCTATTTTTCATATCCTTCCTGATTTTATTCATGTGTTGTCTGCTTGCGTCAAAGTGTTGTGAGTGATTTTTCAGTGTCTAAATATTACCAGCTTTCTAGCTCCGCATGTTGGGTGGTCTCTTTCTCATGAGCATTGGTATGAGATGGTGCTCTGCTACACTGCAGGTGATCGGTTCTAAGCCAGCTCATATATATTCAACTCTCTCTATACATACACTCTGGCTGTGGCCAAGCACTTTCTCAACTGTAAACCAGCATCTAGAATGTCAAGATTCAATTAGTACTCAGCCCCCTCCAGATTGTATAATCTAGCAAGAGGATCGCTTACCTCACCCCTGTCTGCATTAGAGCTCACCACAGTTAGGTAGTTGTGATGACAGTGACCACCTTGCAATGCTTTGTGAACTCCAGTAAGTTACTACCTATGAAATCCTTGGAACAAAAGCTGGACATAGGACATACTCAGTGAAGAAGAGATGTTTTAAAAACCCACTTTATGTTTTAAAATCCCTTTCAGGATGGTTATATGCTATTGTCTGTCCTTCTCAGCCTCTGTGGTTGCTGGGCACTGCCTTTATCTCCTCTACCAATGGATCTTTTAGCAAGACTTTGCTCTGTAGACAGCTAAGGGATGCTTGAAGACTAGGGTGTCTACCTTTGAGAATCCATTTTATGCAGAGAGCCACTCCCCATGCTCCTGAGAACTTTTGCCTGTCTTCTCAGCCTGCCTCTTTTTATAGGATGTTCACTCTGACCAAAGCCTTGGAAAAGGCTCTTCTCCAGCATTTCATATACATGAAGGTGAACATCGCCTATGCCATCAACAAGCCATTCCCCTTCTTCGAAGCGCTCCGGGACAAATCCTTCATCACTGAGAGAATGTACAAGGTGAGGCTGTGGACCCTCCACAAAGCTGTCTAGTCCTCATTAAGTATGTTTCAGTATTGAGATCTCTGACCACAACCCATCAGGGTTTCTAGAACATGGAAAGCCCAACTTGACCATGATCATTATTGCAGGAAGGGAGGTTGGGAGAAAGGGTGTCTTGAGGCTGTATTAGTGATAGGGTATATTGTAGGTGCTGTAAGTTCAAAGATGGATCTGTTTCTTGCCTCTGTTTAGCTTCTGGTGGCTGGAAGCTCTTGGAGTTCTTAGATTAATAGTCTGCACTGCACTCACTGCACTGACCCCAACTCCCTGACTCAGCTCCACTGCACTGCACTCAACTGAGTGACTGAACTCAGAGACCTGAATGACTCTGTCTCCTGAGTGCTAGGATTAAAAGCAAGTACTGCCAAGCCTGGACCTAAGCTTTTCTTTACAAGCAAATTTCTCTGTCCCAAGCTGGCCTTCAACTCAGAGATCTGCTTGCCTCTGACTCCTGGGATTAGAGGTGTGTCTGTATTCCAGCCAGATCACACAGACCTAGAAGGTCTTTGGATATGATGATCACTTGCCAGAGCAGCCCTGTTGCTGGATTAAAATTCCTCTACAAAGAAAATTGCAGCAGCCTTTTCCAAGTCTGACACAGCTCCAGCTCCTTCATCAGTCCACAGCCCACTCACTCACTGAGACTCACGTTTTCCTTCCAACAACCGTGCTTTCCTTTATGAGACTGTTCTCAGTTGCAACTGGCTATATACTGACTTTCTTTTCAGGGATGGATGCCCTCCTCCTCCACTGGGGCAGGACCCCACCTGGGCAGTACTCCCACCTGGGCAGGGCCCCACCTGGGCAGGGTCCCACCTGGACAGCAACACCACCTGAACAGGGCTCCACCTGGGGAGGGTATCACCTGTCCCATCACCGGATCCATCTGGGCACCCAAGGACTAGCTAACCAGGAATAGCAGACACTGGAAGAATTTTGCAGCCAGTTCTCTCTTTCAATAACTTCTATCCTAAAGATTTAACTGTATATTTTATACTAAAATTCCTCTTAAATTAAAAAAGAAGATTTCTTAAATTTGGGGGTTTTGTTCTGTTCTGTCTGAGACAAGATTTCTCTGTGCAGCCCTGGCTGTCCTGGAACTCACTTTGTAGATCAGGATACCCTCAACTAGAAAACATTAGCAATCTGACTGCCTGTCTCCTGAATGCTGGAATTAAAGGCGTGTGTCACCAAGCCTGACTTTTATATATTTTTTTAAGTACTGTATTTATTTGGGAGCGAGGTGCGCATGTGCCATGGTGTGCAGGTGGAGGCTGAAGGACACCCTGTAGAATCTGTGCTCTCCTTCCACCCTCCAGATCACAGGGATCAGACTCAGATCAAGCTTGACAGCCAACGCCTGCACCCACTTAGCCATCCTCAGCAGCCCCCAAAGTAGCTTTCTTACAATATAGAAAACCACAGATAGAGAGCTCTTCGCTCGGTGACTACTCATTCAAACTAACCCTCTGCTCCACTCTTTGAAGGAATCTCTGGAAGCCTGTCTAAATCTGGTCCCTCTGTCCAAAGTGGTGTACAATATTCTCAGCAGTCTGGAGCAGACTTTCCACCCGTCAGTGCTGCTGACGTTGTTCAGCAAGGTCAACCTCCGGGAATACCCCAGCCTGGTGGCAATTTTCAGAAGCTTCAGAAACGGTAATGTGGTTTCTCCGATCCTTGTCACATGTGCAGTGGTGCTACAGTAAAAGCCTGGGTTTGTTTCCAGTGTGGATTGCGCATTCCAATGCCTGCTTTCCCTGTGTAAAGGCATAGACCACGCTTGCTCACAAAAGCTGCTGGAAGCGTCATCCTGGCTGACTCTGACCTCAGCTTCCACCATTCTAATTTCTATAGGACACAGGTGTTTTTAATACAGCTATTCAGTGAACCAGGTGTAAGTTGTGACAGAGTCTCACGTTGTAGTACAGAATGGCCTAAAATGTAATCCTTCTGCCTCAGCCTTCTTTCCAAGTGCTGGTGTTCCAGAAGTGGGCAATCACACACACTCATCTTGAAAATATGAAGTATGGGACCATCTCCAGGGAGCACGTAGGGCAACTGAAATGTCGGGACTTGCTATGAAAGAAAGAAAGATGGGGGGGGAAGAGAGAGAGAGAGAGAAGAAGGAGGAGGGGGAGGAGAGGAAGAAGAAGGAGAAGAGGAGAAGGAGGAGGAGAAGAGAGAGGTGAAATGGATACAACGTCTATCTCTTTGTGACTGTGGGTGTCCCAGACATTTTATATGATCATTTCACATGACCTTAAAACCACCTGTGACATCATTGTAAGTTGCTCCTGACAGAGAAGGAAGGGGAAGTTCAGAGGTAACTCCACAGTCACTTGTCAGATTTCTATCTGTCACAAAATGCCTATGATAATGAACTTACAATGAGAAGAAGTTAGGGGGCTCTGACCTGTGATACAGTTTGAGCCTGTAGCAAGATTGTATCACCGCAGGATGTGTGACAAAATAAAATTGTTCACCGTGTGTTCTGAAAATGGAGAAAGGAGAGACTTGGACCCCACAATCTCCTCTAGAGGTGCTCCCAATGACCTAACACCTCCTCTTGGACCCAGCTCTTCACATCAGCCCATCTCCCTGTAGTGTCACCTGGGAACCTAAGCTTTGAGGAGACATTCGGCATCTAGACTACAGAAGTGGATAGATAAAGAAACACAAAGAGGGGCAGCCACGGGGCTGAGGGTTGGACTGAGAGTGAGAGGACCAGGCAATAAAACCGCTTGAGATTGGAGAACATGAACCCAGCAGACAGTGAAAGAAGAGACACCAGGCACACTGCACTGTGACATTGGTGACATTGATGTGTCACTATCAAAAGGATCGTCCCCAGGGGAGAGAGGATTCTTTAAGATAAGAGAGCAGCTGAGGGACACTTTTACCTCTAGGCCTAGCAGCAGGGCCAGTGGACCACAGACTAAGGATACGCTAAGTTCATCTGAGCCCTGCCAGAGCTCAAGCATCGCTCTGGCTGTGCAGTTCTGTGGTTTTGTTCTGAGCCTTTGCTGCTATCTATGAAGGTTCCTGTTCAGGGGTCAAGGTATCTTTACTTCTGAAATAAATGGCGAGGAACAATCTTAATAGAAACCAACCACAATCTATTCAAGGGGACAGTGTGTGGAAAGCCAAGGGCCTGATGTTGGGATGAGAGGGAAGATCCTAGGGTGCTCAGATGGAGGCAGCCGGATCATAGGGTGCAGTGAAACTTCAGAAGTGAGCAGAAACCAGAAGACTAAGGTCCCAATAGAACCTGGTGAGGAAGCCGGGCGTGGTGGCGCACCCTTTTAATCCCAGCACTCGGGAGGCAGAGGCAGGGGGATTTCTGAGTTCGAGGCCAGCCTGGTCTACAATGTGACAAGCAAAACATCATCAGGAGTCGTTTTGTTGCTGCATTCATTTAGATTGACTGTAGTAGGTTTTACTCTAGAGCCCGTGGTCTATCTAGTCATGTGCTGTTGACCACATTACCAGTGTTGCGTGTGGGTCCCATTTCATAAAACAGTCCTCACATCCAATCAAAAGGTGATTGGTCACTCCCATAACACTTGTGCCAGCATTGCATCAGCAAGTACATCGAGTAAGCAGGTCACTGTTGTAGCTCGCAGCATTCCTAGCTGGGTGACATTGATGATAACTCCTCCTCTGGTAGTGTCCATAGAACCTTCCAACACTATGAACACTCGTCAGTAGGGATGAAGCTTCTAGCTGAGCAACAGCTGGATTGCTTCATGTCTTTTTCTCCCTCAGCAATAGGGTCTTACCAGCAGGTTGTGGAGGGTCATCGATATCGTTGGCCTGTAATGTTTAGGGGTAGGAGGAACCTCTGGGATTCCTTTAGCCAATAACTCCAAAAAGATGGAATGTTTTCCATTCCTGGTACTTGGTAGCATATGGTAACTTATCAGGGCATTGTCTCCCTCATTATATGGTAACTCCATTTAAATAACAGTTATATATGTATATATTTTAGGGACCTTCTACAGTAGTAGGTTTCTATGTGGTCAACCCATTTTGGGTGATGGACTGGGGACTAAATAGCACTGAGTGCCTGAATAAATCAAAGTCAGAAGAGGCCACAAATGGATGCGTGTGGTGATGAGCCTGTTCTGTGCACCCGGGGAAACCAGTAACTCTCCCTCTGGTCCCGTGCGGAAAGATGAACTAGGCAATCCTGTCTGCCAGATAACTTCTGAGTCTTCGGGGTCCTGACATGTGTTCCTTTGCTAATTCCAGTTGGTTATACCTACGAAGAGAAAAACAGACCCCCACTGACCCTGCTTGAAGACCTGGCCAACCCAGCAGAAGGGTGCTCCCTTCAGACACTGCTGCCACCACCCCGACCCCAGATATCGCTGCCAAGTCATCTGTCCTCAGCACCGAGAGTCTGTGACCCCAGAGCAACCACACAGCCAATCATTGAGATCCTGGATGAGCAGCCCAGTCCTTCTCCCCGAGCTGTGCCTCTCCCTGGCTGCATTCAGGAAGGAAAAACCACTCCAGGCAAGCCACAGATCCAGCCTGTCTGTCCTACCTAGAGGCTTGTTGTCCATTAGAACCCCAGATTGCCGTCTTTTGTTGACCTGTTCCTTTCTCTGCATCCACCCATACACAACCCTCTCTAAGAAAATCACAAGCGCTGCCAGTGACCAGGGAGGCCCAGATGCTAGAGCATCTTCTTCCTATTCCTGGACACTCCCGTTTCTGCCCTTGGTACTTCACCTTTCCTGAGCCTTTAGGCCAGTGGTTCCCAACCTACCTAATGCTACTGCGCTTTAATGCAGTTCCTTATATTGTGGTGACCCTCAACCATAACGTAATTTTCGTTGCTGCTTCATAACTGTAATTTTGCTGCTGTTATGTATCACAATGTAAATAGTTTGGGAGATAGAGGTTTGCCAAAGGAATCGAGACCCACAGGTTGAGAACCACTGCTTTGGGCCATTTTACTCTTCTCCCTACAACCCGTGGTTTTTCCCTCCTCCTTCAGCTGCCAGTAACGATTTTTTTTTATTAGATATTTTCTTTATTTACATTTCAAATGTTATCCCCTTTCCTAGTTTCCGCTCCGAAAATCCCCTATCCTCTCCCCCCTCCCCCTGCTCCCCAACCCACCCACTCCTGCTTCCTGGTCCTGGCATTACCCTATACTGGGGCATAGAACCTTCACAGGACCAAGGGCCTCTCCTCCCATTGATGACCACTAGGCAATCCTCTGCTACATATGCAGCTATAGCCATGAATCCCGCCATGTGTACTCTTTGATTGGTGGTTTAATCTCAGGGATCTCTGGGGCTACTGGTTAATTTATGTTGTTGTTCCTCCTATGGGGCTGCAAACCCCTTCAGCTCCTTAGATACTTTCTCTAGCTTCTTCATTGGGGACCCTGTGCTCCATCTAATAGATGACTGTGTACATCCACCTCTGTATTAGTCAGGCACTGGCAGAGCCTCTCAGGAGACAGCTATATCAGGCTCCTTCAGCAAGCTCTTGTTGGCATCTGCAATAGTGTCTAGGTTTGGTGGTTGTTTATGGGATAGATCCCCAGGTATGGCAGTCTCTGCTCTGAACTTTGTCTCTGTAACTCCTTCCCTGGGTATTTTGTTCCCCCTTCTAAGAACTGATATGGTCAGAAAGAAGACCTGCAAAGGATGCCCAGCCCTTCTGCTGGCCCTGTGCAAAGTAACACTGACTGGGCTGTGGAGGGAGACTATGCACATGCCAAATGAGAGGCTGTGGTTGCAACCTCAGGAGAAAAAAAGGGGAGAAAAGCAGAGAGGGCTGTCCTTAGACTCACAGAGCAAACCAAAAGTCAAAAATACTGGTGTGGGTCTGGGGTGTAGCACAGTGGAAGACCACTTCCTTGGTAGATGCAAGGTTCCTCTCTATGTCTCTGTCTCTCTGCATCTCTCTCTCTCTCTCTCTCTCTCTCTCTCTCTCTCTCTCTCTCTCTCTCTCTCCTGTTCTTAGTTGACACATAGCTTATTACAAACTTATAGTTGATGATTCTTCCCTAGCTCCAGAAGCCTTTGAGTCTCAACCTTATTCATTCTTTTCTATTTCATAGTATGTCAAGAGTAGAACCCAAGGCCTACTGCCTGCCAGATAAGCACTCCACCACTGATCTACACCCCTAGCCCCTTTGTTTATTTTTAGATGACTCAGATTCTAAGACATATATATGCTATTAACATTATTAGAAAATATTGTGAAAACTTTATGTTTGTTGGACCTAATTGAGCTTCCAGACTTGTGCCACTTGCCTTCCCTAAAGCATCATTATAAAAATAAAGTTTAGTTACGTTAACTATAGCAGGATGTATTACTGACATTGCTGAAGACTGACATTGCGTTCCAGAGTTGGGAATAAAAGAGTATGGACTCAGTAACTTTTCTTCCACTCCTCTGATATTTGCTATTCAAATAACTTTAACATAATCAGAAATCTAATGTCAATAGGAGATTTCATTATCTACATTTTCAAGTGAAGAGGAGGAGGTGGAGGAGGGGGAGAGGAAGAAGAAGAAGAAGAAGAAGAAGAAGAAGAAGAAGAAGAAGAAGAAGAAGAAGAAGAAGAAGAAGAAGAAGAGATCTTGTTATTAAACTATTCTATCCCTTCTCTATCCTACCTTTTCCTGGTCACCTGCCTTCCTTACTGGTTAGAATCACTGTTCTCTTTAGCACTCTGGCCCCTACTTGCTCAACCTGAAAGCCTCAATTCTTTTTCTTCCCTCTTCTCAGTGTCCTCCAGAGATCACCAGAGAAAAGATAAGGAAGACTCTCGAGAGATGCCCCACAGTCCCTCAGGACCCGAGTCAGGTAATCTGCCTTTGGCCTTAGTGACCTCCTTTTCTGGGCGAGTATACCATCCACTTTCCTCCCTGACAGGCAGTTCAGTAACCCAACCCTTTCATTCCTCCTTCAGTTGTCAAAGACAACTTAACATCCAAGACTAACAAGCAAGATGACTCAGGAGCATGGCCTCTGGGTTCCCCTGGCACCATGCATGGTGATGCTAGTTAAGGCTGACTTAGCTCTTAGCAACCTTGCTTGGGATAGCTTAAGCTCATCTCCACTTTCCTACCAAACAGAAAAGAATTTGAGTCCTCTTGCTATGAGGCTCTCGTTCCCATCTCAGCCGAGCTTCCTGCCCCTCACCCAAGCTTGGGAGGTAGAGTTATGGAGAGGGCAAGGAAGCAGGACTGGAAAGATAGACTTATGGATCCACCAATCATAAAGTCACAAAGTCCCCTCACACCTGCTAGACTTAGACTCTAAATCATTACGGTGTCAACAAACAGAGGTGACTCCTCAGCCACAAGAGACTGTAGTGAGCTTCAAGAGAGAAGAGGACAAGGCAGGCCTGGACTGTGTGACCTTGCAGCTGTGATGAAGTCACAGCAATAGGTGATGCTCAAAAAGCCCCAATAAAATGCAAGACAGGCAAACAGAAGCCCCGTCTGTCCCCAGTGGTGGGTAATGTAGCTGATGTGGCTGGTTCTCCTTCCTTGACTTCACCCTGACTATGGGAATTGTCCTTCAGTGCTAGTCAGTTATACATTGTACAGAAAACTAAAATATATGATATTAAAGTGATATGAAAGCCAGGTGTGGTGGCACGCACCTTTAATCCCAGCACTCGGGAGGCAGAAGCAGGCGGATTTCTGAGTTCGAGGCCAGCCTGGTCTACAAAATGAGTTCAAGGACAGCCAGAGCTACACAGAGAAACCCTGTCTTGAAAAACCAAAAAAAAAAATTTAAATTAAAAAAAAAACAAAAAAATAAAAAATAATAAAATGATATGAAAAGAAAGGAATGACTTCAAAAGTCTGTAGACAGTTTACAATGTACCTCAGTTACCTAACCCTAAAGAAGCCAGAATTTAAGACAACTTTCAAAACAGACAGTTTTAAGGAGATGGACCTTTGTATCTGTTATGGTTTCAAGCCCCTGTTTTTCTTATTGCATCAAAGCAAGACAAATTTCGTGATGTATCTGCTGTTAGCAGGTGCATAGGTAACAATAACAAGATGGGCAGGGCTGGAGAGGTGGCTCAGTGCCTAAGAGCAGTGACTGTTCTTCCATAGGATCTGAGTTCAATTCCTACCACCTATATGGTAGCTCGCAACCATCTGTAACTCTAATCACAAGGTATCTGATACACTCTTCTAGCCTTTGCAGGAGCCAAGCATACATGTGGTGCACAGACACACATGCAGGCATAACAGACACTTTAAAAATGATAACAAGGTGGTCAGATCGAGGTGGAACCCTACGGGCTGGCAGACCCCTGCCTTCTCTCCCTGCTATCCAATTTCTCCAGCTGACTTTCCTCTGCATTTTCTCTTCGGTCCATGCTCACCTCTGATGTGAATTCCGTTTCTTTTGCTAGTGGTAAAAGATGACTCTCCAGCAGCAAATGACCTGGAAATGGCCCAGGAAGTACCCTGCACACCTGCAAACAAGAAAGGTACAGACATCCTTTCCCATGTGACGCTTCCTGTTCTTCTAGCTATAGCACATCCTAGCATCCATGATGCGAGCATCCATTGTGTGTCTGCAATCACATGGCATCTCCTCATTTTCTTCTCACTCCGCCTTCCTCAAAGGCTTTGCAAAAATTATAGGTAACAAGAAGGCACTTAGACATATTGAACCAAGCATTGCTCAAATTCACTGAACTCCCAACCACAAATGCTTGGTGTGACTGGTACACTAGCCTCCCCCAGAAGGAAAATGCTTCCTGGTAAATCATAGGCAGGCAACATCCATTATATGTCACTTAAACCTCATGGTGGCAAGCAGGTTGGATGTCCACCTGACTACCTATTCCCACCTCGCCTTTGGTGCTCTGAGGTCCTTGCCACCAAGCCTGGTGACCTGAATTTGATCCCTGAAACCCATATGGTGGAAGAACAGACCCAACTCACAAGTTGTTTCTTGGCCTCTCCATGTGTACCATGGAACATATGCCCAACCTCCACATACTGATAAATGTCATAATTATGATAATGATAATAATGATAAAAACACTGTGACCTTTCTGATACTGTCATCCATTGGTTTCCCCATTGCTTCCTGGAAGCCTTCCAAGTCCGTTTTCTCCCACCTCAGTTCTTTCCATGGTCCTGGATGCTTTCAAGTGCTGGGATAGCAGGCAAACAATCCAATACTCCAGCTGCTCAAGTCTTTATCTCCTCATGTCTGGTTCTTGTTTTCCCTTCACAAATTCTTGGTTTCTCATGCCCAGAAGTCATCCTTAGGCTCTACCATTATCTGTTTCCTAGCTTAATTTCCCAAGAACTGATTCAAAGAATTCTCATTTTAACACTTGTCCTTGAAGCTTGCTCCTTCTAGTTCAAAACTCTGATCTCTTCTTCCTTCCCAGCTGGTCATTTAAAAAGGTTAGGGTTGAGATCAGAGAGATAACTTGGAGTTAAATCATACACATATACACGCGTGCAAGTGCACAATTAACAGTCAAAAACATAGTTGAATTCTTTAAATAAAAAAGACTGACAGCTCTATGTGACTATAAAAGACTTTGTTTTCTTTTCTTCTTAGCAAGAAGAAAAAAACATCCGAACTGGTCAAATTCCAAAAGAAGACAGCAGAAAAAAAAGCCCCGTCAAGATGAGATGATGGGTAAGGGGATGCTGGAGAAGACTCCAGCAAGGGGGTACAGGAGGAGGCTTCAGCAAAGGCTGTAGATCTGATGGAGTTCGTTCTGAACTCACTGGATAGGCAGGCACACAAGAGTTCTGGTCAGCACAGCGAACTGGCTTTAAATTTCACCAGACCTGTTTTGCCACTGAGTAAATGGTGAACTGGAACATGTTGGAATCCTGTTCTGAGGTTACACAGCCCAAGGTGAAGGGTGCAGAGTGTCAGGTTTCCTCTTTATTTATACACACTAGGATGGCATCCATCCTTCCTAACTAAAGGGAGAGTAAATAAACTTTGCTACTTTGAGATAAGGTGCAGAAGAGCCTGGGTCCTAACCCTGAGAGGCAGTTCAGAGGAAAAGCCCCCAGAAAAGCTTCAGAAAGGTGTTCTCATGCCAGTGGATGCAGCTGTCCTTGGGGAGGCAGCTTCCAAAGTCCCGAGAGGAAAAAGTGCTGTGTCCTCCCCTCCTCAGTGAAGGCCACTCATTCATCCACCAGTCCTGTCCACTGCAGAGCTTCTGGGCCTCTGCCACCCCTCGCCCAGAAGCTGTCTTCACGAAAGGCATAGGGCTGTCCCTGCGATGCTTTAGAGGTGCCCAGTGGCCTTCGGGTGTTGCCTGTCTGAACATGGGTGCTACATGGAAGTCCCTTCCTCACTGCCTGAAGAATCCCAGGCCTGTGCCTCATGGTTTGCGAGTCTTAGAAACAGGAATCAGAATCTGCCCTGATCCCGAATCCCTCCATATTTATTTATTTGGTTAAATCTTTGTTTGTTTGTTTGGTTTGGTTTTGGTTTGGTTTGGTTTTTCTTTGTGTGCCCTTGGATGTCCTGGAACTAGCTCTCTAAACCAGGCTGGCCTCAAGAAATCAAAACTCATGGATACCTGCCTGCCTCTGCCTCTCAAGTGCCAGGATTAAATGTGTGCACCAGCACTGCCCAGCTACCTGGTTAATTCTTATAAGAGCTCCCTGGGGTGGGAACTTATGGTGATGTGGGGGGAGAAAGCATGGTGCACATAAGAGAAAACAGCAAAAGTGAGGTACATTCACCTGGAAGGGGGGCTGGGATGGGGAGCCTATGAAGAAAGGAAGGAGTGTTCCAGGAACCTCCATTTCAACCACACATGAGTCGTCTCAGCAGGAGTGGCCTCACCTGGACATGGAGTTCAAGAGAAGCTCAAGGCGGTGAGCAGGAGGACTTTGTGGAAAGATGACTCATCTACGAACGTGAAGGAGGTGACCAAGACACAGAGAGCAAGGATGAGGCATGCCCAGACATCCAATTCACAAGGTAAGGCTGAGGGTGGCACCTGCCATTGGAAAGGCTCAGCCTGAGCAAATCTCTCAGAGCTGGTGCAGGGGTCGGGGGATACATGACCTCCGTGTTAGCAGAGAGATTTTCAGAGAGAACAGGCGAGGAGCAAAGAGAGGCAACGAATGGACAAGGAGTTTTTGATAAAGAAACAGCCACAGGTCACCTCAGTTGAGACCTAAGGCAGAGGGTGTCAACCCTTTAGATTTAACAATCTTAAAGATTACTAAGAACTTCCCAAGGTCTACATCTGTGTTGTTTATGTCTTCCTGTTTCTCCATTATTCATAGTTAAAAAAAAACATAATTAAAAAAAATCTTTGTTTAAAGTGAAATAATTTGGTCAAGGAAGCATGTGAGAGAAAATTATTTCTGAAGCAAAAACAAACTTAGAAGACGGGTGTCCATGCAAGCTCCTGTAGTTCTCAGTGATGTCGGGCTCTGTGAGAAACAGGTAGATGCTTAGAGCTGCGTCTGAACTCACGCACCTGACTGTGGCTGTGGCTGAGGATGGGGAGAGGATCTCGCTGCACATGGAACTCCAGTCCTTTGCAAGGGCACTGCATGCTCTTAACCAGCCCCATCATCTGTCTGCTAGACTCTGAATCCTTATCTCTGGTACTGTTGTTCTCTGCTAAAATAAACTGTTACGCCAGCTGCGTGTGGTAGCCTGTGCCTATAATCCCAGCACTTAGGAGGCAAAGGTGGGTAGATCTCTTTGTGTCCAATCTCTTTGATCTTCTTTCTTTCTTTCTTTCTTTCTTTCTTTCTTTCTTTCTTTCTTTCTTTCTTTCTTTTTTGGGTTTTTTTTTTTTTTTGATACAGTGGTTTGGTTTGTTTGTTTGTTTGCTATGTACCCCTAGCTGGCTTCAAACTCACTATGTAAATCAGCCTGGCTTCAAATTCAGAAAGATAAGATACACTTGCCTCTGCCTACCAAGTACTCAGATTCAACGTGTGACCCTCCACATCTGGCTCTCCATCTTGGACAGGTCTTCTACTCATATAAGACTTTATAATGTCTCAGACATTTGGAAAGTGTTGAACTATATTGTGAGCTAGCAACACAGGCACATACATATTCTTGGGACAACTATGTAATTTGGAGACGTGACAGAAGTGTTCTTTCTATACTGAACTTTCCACTTTCCCACCCTCGGGAGAGGAGGCAACTTGGAGTCTGCAATCCTCAGCTCTGAAGTATGTGAGGCCCTTCGAGGGTTGGGAGACTCCTCACGGAGTGTCCACGGACAAAGAACAGTGTTTCTTTCTTCTTCTTTCTTTTAGAGATCAGCAAAGAGGCATCAAAAACAAGTGGTAGAAAGAGGCCCAGCACAGCACGAAGAACCACACAAGGTAAGGATGGGGCACTGTGGGTCTCAAGATGCAGCCAGCCGGGACCCACAGTCAGAGCAGCCAGGCTGCTCTAAGCCAGACTTCCACTGCCCTAAAGAGCCCTTTGGATATTTCTTTTCTCACCACAACCTTCTCATGATAGCTTAAGACTACTTATATATAGACATGCATGGACTGGACTATGTGTGTGGTGTTGTTCATCTTTTCCCCCTCCTATAAAAATATAATGTTTGACCACTGAGGACAGTATCGCCACTGCTGAGAATCTGTGTTCGAGAATATTGCTCACCCTACACTGAAAATCTCCAGCTTATGAATCAGGGTTGTTTCTAGAAATCCAGGCTCTTCCCAGACGGCTCAAAGGTTAAGGAGCACTGGCTGCTCTACCAGAGGACCCAGGTTTTGATTCCCAGCATCCACATGGTGGCTCAAAATGATCTTTTAACTCATGCTCAAGGAGATCCAATGACTTCTAGCCTCCGGGAGCACCAGGCATGATCGTGGTACACAGCTATACATGCAAGCAAAACAAAACACCCATATACAGACAAAACTATGCATAGGCAACCCGCACTGTTACGAAAGGACTCATGGGCCAAAGGGTGCGTATGTAGGTCAGAGGATGAGTATTATGGAGAGCAGAGGATGAGTTTTGTGGAATTCAGGCTCCTAGAATGAGATTCAGGGTGCCAGGCTTACATAGCAAGCCCCATTACTCGAGGAGCCAACTCTTGATCCCACCACACATCTCTGGCGCACAAAAACTACTGCTTGCTTTAAGAAATGAGCTCTGGAATCTTCTGTTTCTCCCCCACAGTCTCTCTCCTCCCTTTCCCCTCCCTCTGTAGTCGTCGTCGTCTTCTTCTTCTTCTCCTTCTCCTTCTCCTTCTCCTTCTCCTTCTCCTTCTCCTTCTCCTTCTCCTTCTCCTTCTCCTTCTCCTCCTCCTCCTCCTCTTCCTCCTCCTCTTCCTCCCTCTCCTCTTCCTCCTCCTCCCTTTCCTCTTCCTCCCTCTTCCTCCTCTCTCTTCCTCCTCCTCTTCCTTCTTTTCTTCTTTATTCTTTTATTTTTATTTAAACAGCCCAGGTTCTGCAAATCACTGGGGGTGCTCTTCTATGTTCCATGCCTTCGTGGGACACGGATGCTCTCCCAGCCCCCAGTAGCAGAGAGCACCTCACTGCTTTGCAAATTCCAGTCCTTCCGGTTGGTTTCTCTTAGTCAGCACTATAACTGCCATCCCTGTCGAGAACAGAGCACACTGTGTGCTCCCACCACCACCACCACCTCTTCCTCATGGTCACCCAGAAGAAATCCTATCTTCCTGCTCCCTCTGTGTTCCACACCCATAGGTACCACCTTAAATAAGTATTGCTTTCACAAGGAAATCCCCCCCAACTCCCAACCCTCCTCCTCCCCTCCTCCCCCCTTCTCACCCCTCCCACTCCACCCTCACCCCCACCCACCCCAGTCCAGGGGCAGGAGCATAGATAGGTCTCCGGATGTGGCTTGCCCCAGGGACTTCTCTTCAAGGCTCTTTCAGACTTTTGGTCAATTGTCTGTGTGCCTTCTGTTTACTTTGTGGGTGGCACTGGAGGTCAGAAGTGGATCAGTCTTGTTTTCTGTTTTGTGTCTGGCTACCTTGTGCCTCTGTTTATACCTAAACAACTAACAAATCAGGACAGTGGCCAGGACACTATGAATGCCCATACCAGGGCCTATGCTGCCCTCTGCTGGACTGTCCTTGTACTGCGCATTGCGTGGATTGTTTCTCTGGGACCTTATGCAGAGGCTTGATTGGTCAGGGTAAATCCATGCCCTTGCCCATCATGCTGTCATTTGATTGTCATGATGGAACTCAAGAAAAAGGTAAAAGACTCAGAGGAGCTAAAATCCACTTAGGTGCTTCTGAATGCTTTTTTTTCCTTTACAATGAAAAAGCGAATATTCCCAGATGCCTCTTTAGTCTTTTTTTATGAAACACTTAAGGAAGCAGGAGCCCAGATCCATGCTGACTGTTGTCCTCCTACAGCTTCCCCTGACTTCCAGCACATGCCCCTCCCATATTCATATCTCACTGAATCCACTTGATTCTGGCTGTGGAGCCATCTGCTGGAGCACGGGCAACCTAGGAGGTACCACACACCCCATCAGCTGTCAAGTTCCTCCTGCAGAGACGATACAGAGATAGCTCTGATCTGTCTGCATCCCAGGGCCAGCTCCCTGTCACTGTCAGGGTTCCTCACTCTCCCCATGTCTGAGCCACTCACCCCATCTATTAAGTGGATGATGCTTGCCTTCTTTTTGTTGGAATGAATGATGCAATTCTTGATGGTCTTGATCTGTCTGGGACGTCTCCAGCCACCCTACTTCAGCCCTTCCCCCTCACCCAGGCCCTTGGTCCACGGGTCATCCCTGGACATGCCACCTTCTCAGGTGTAGCCATCACCTTAGCATTTCCCCCTGTGTTCTGGAAGCATCCACAAGCTGCTCTTTGGATTGCTAATTAGGTTTTTTCCATCCCATCTCTCCCCTTCCTTATCAGGCTTCCTCCATAGAAGCTCCTTCACATAAGGAAATTCTTTTTTATCTTTAATTGCTTACTTACAGGCTCCCGGTTGTTTGCTCACGCTAATGAGGGCCTACACCAGCTGTTGCAGCTCCTTAGACTAGGGCTGGCTATTGCTGAGGAGTCACACACAGGCTGCCCCTCAGGCTCCATCTTGTACTGAAATGGGCAAAGGAGGCTAGGCCAAGCACCAGTGAGAACTCACCAGCAGACTGCCCTTTCTGGTCAGGTTCATGGCTTTAGAAGTCCTCAGAAGTAAAGGCCCATTGCATTTGGGATACAAGGGGTACCTGCAACAGGCAAAAGAGGGGGTGATGCTCGTGGCCTGACCCTGCAAGTGAACTTGCTGCTCACAGCACCCCAAGCCCCCACTGCCCCTTTATCTGTTGCAAGCATATTCAGGACATCCGACTTCTTTACTTACTATAGAGAATTAGCAAAGATGTTTCCATGGAGACAGAGAACCATAGATCCCCACTGTGCTAATCTGCCCACCCCACGGGGTTTATAACAGTAGTTCAGGGTTCCCTGTGACTCTGCTTCTCCCTCAAATTAGGATCTGATAGCAGCAAACCTCCTACTCAAATCGGGTAACAGCACTGCAACCTCAGCGGTCCTTCTAGGAAACCACAGAGCCAAGAGTCTGCATCTGGCTCCAGATTCTCATCTACTGTACTGTTTTTGAAAGGATACTGGAGATGGGTGATGGGACAAACCAGTCCACATGCTAGCCTGAATGCCAGCCTGGCTCCTTCTAAGCTGGGCATCCTTTGGGGCTCTTTAGATCCACGCCCTTCGGTCCTGGAAGCTCCTCCTCCCACAGCATAACACTCCTGGCTCCATCTTCCCAAAGTAATTAATTAATTAATGTTCTTCTCTTACACCAACCTCAAACTCAACACTCATTTACAGCACTTTCCTCTGTCTCCAAGAGACAGCCCTGCATGAACTCTCCCTGAGGGGAAGGAAGCAGGAACTACCAAGAGCTATTTTTAAAACCCTTTCACAAATGTTTCAATTGACTCTTAGCTTGAGATCCCTGCTCTGAGCTTCCGAGCTGCCAAATCTTTCCTGGTGCAATTGGCAGACTTGTCCTGAAGTTGGGCTGTCTGCAGGTGATGACCTTGGACCTCATCTCTCAGTGCAGGTCACTTCACTTATCTGAGTCTGTTTGCTCTCCCAGTTCCAGAGAAGACCAAGAATGACGCTGTGGATTTCACTCCCACACTCCCTGTGACCTGTGGTAAGGCCAAAGGGACTTTGTTCCAAGAGAAACTGAAGCAAGGTGAGTGCCTGCTCTTCTGATGCTCTGGTCCCGGGATGATGGGTAGGCTGGAAGGGAAGAGTGTGCCTGTTGAGTAACTTGTCAAGAAACAGACCCTGCTAGCCAGACTGTAAGAGGGAAAAAACAAAAGCTACAACAAAAAGACTTCCCAAGAAGTTTCCAGACTTTTCCGTGGAGATGCATCTGGAAACCACATGAGCCGTCTGTCTGTGAGCCCTCTGAACTAGACACTGTCCTTGCTACAAGAATCTGCCCCACTCCCTCGGTGGCCTGTAGGGATTATGGTCCGCTGAAGCTAAGAGAGGGAGCCTCTTCTTTCACCCCAGAGGAATCCCCTCTTGCTCTGGGACGGTGAAAAGCCATAGCGGGGAGCCTCAAAGGTCTGTGGTAAAGTCACAGAGGATCCAAGTGGGTCCTGGAATGGCCTGTCTTTTTCTTACAGGAGCCTCAAAAAAGTGCATTCAGAATGAGGCAGGAGATTGGCTCACTGTAAAGGAATTTTTAAATGAAGGGAGAAGGGCCACATCAAAAGCCTGGAAGGGCGTTATATGTTGTAACGGGGCGACATTAAGACATCTGGAGCAGGTATTGTAATAACCAAGGGTGATGGATTCATATCCTGGAAGAGTGGGTGGAAATTCAATAGCAAAAATGTAGATAAATTCCCATCTTGACTCAACAGCATGACTTACAAAGAGCCAGATGTTCAAGCAGAAAACATTGTAGATGGCAAAGTTAGAACCACAGATAGATGCACATGATGAAGACCTAGTGCAAGCAGAATATGCTGAGAGTAATGGAGGCCAAGGTTTCTGTGATCAAGTAAGATTTAAGAAGCTTAGCCGGGCATGGTGGCACAAGCCTTTAATCTCAGCACTTGGGAGGCAGAGGCAGACGGATTTCTGAATTTGAAGCCAGCCTGGTCTACAGAGTAAGTTCCAGGACAGCCAGGGCTACACAGAGAAACCCTGTCTCAAAAAACTGAAACAAACAAACAAACAAACAAACAAACAAACAAAAAGCTTTAAGAAGCTTAGCCTGGTGAGTTTGAGTAGGGATTGGAAGGAAACCAGCTGCAGCCAAAGAATTCCTTGTGTCCTCAGTCTGATAAGACTTTATTGAAAGCCTGGTTCATATGGAACGTGTGAGATATTTTCAGCCACTTCAACTGTAGCAATCTCCCTTCTACACCTTGTGACACTCTCTTTCTAACTTGTAACAGTTGCAGAAGGCATGAGTCATTGCAATTCCTAGACATAGCCTCCCCATAATATGCAAACCATTATCACAAGGTGCCGCCCAGTGTTCGTTTCCTCCTCTGGGTATCCAGGCTCATTACACACCAACTAAACGGGGGCAGGTGGGTGCAATACAGGATCTTAGTTGATGGTGAGAGCAGAAGAAACAAACAGCCTTCTCAGGAGACAGCTCCTTTAATTGGAGCAGAAGAAAGGCCATTTATATCTTTGGGGAATGGGTAGAGGCTTTTGAGGGGAATAGACATCATTGACCAGAGCCAGGGTTCTGGGAATGCCTTATTTGCATGAAGAGGAATCCCAGGTGCTTGCCAAATGTGACCTTATAAGGAGAGAGGAAGTTGAACCTGTAGCCTGGCTGCTAGGCTAAAGGGCCACCTCAGGGTTGGCAGAGCTTGGGAGTGTAAGGCTACGTGGACCTGGACGTGCAGGCCCAGGGCAGGAAAGGAACAGTCCTATTCCTGCTGGTCTCAAAATGAGATTTTGGGGGTTTGGATATACCTTGACTTCTGTCTTGACACACACACACACCTGCCCCAGTTGCATGGATCCCCAGCTCCACAATAGGGGCACCAGCAATATGACACGGAGGCAAGCTTCAAACCTGAGTTTGATCACCAGAACCCAAGTAAATGTGGAAGGAGAAAACTGACTGCACAGAGTTGACCTCTGACCTCCATGTATGACTGTGGCGAGTGCTCATTCCCATAGTAATAAATAAAGGGTTTGTTTGTTTGTTTTTTCTAAATACACACCAAACATCACAGGGATGACCATGTATGGGTTTTACCTGGAGAGGATGAATGGAAAAAGAAAATGGGGAAGGGACTGAGGAAGGAGAGCTTGGGCCTTAGGTCTAAGTAAAGGGGAGAGTTACCTTATCACTAAGGGAAAACTTAAAAGGGGAGTGGTTTGTGGAAGCTCGTTTCTCTTCCCACACCTAATCTGATATCTAGATACAGGTGTTTCCTAGAGGGGGGAAACATCAATATTCACAAGAGAAGAAACTTCCAGAATAATCTCACTTGTCAACCTCTTCTCTTTCAGAAAGGACTTTTGTTCTGTACCTCCAAGAGTAAACCTCAAAAGAAGGGTGCCTAGCAGATGAACTCCTGACCTGATATGTGCTCAGCGTCTTTGCTCGCTCGCACTCTGTCTCTGTCTCTCTGTCTCTCTCTGTCTCTCTCTGTCTCTCTGTCTCTGTCTCTGTCTCTGTCTCTCTCTCTCTCTCTCTCTCTCTCTCTCTCTCTCTCTCTCTCTCTCTCTTTGTGTATCTGAACTTTGCCTTTGAGCCTCTGAGTGTCCCAGCTCTGAGGTCCTTCGTAGTTGTGGTCCTCATCACAACTGACCCAGCACTGGGGTACATGCTCACGATGTCCTTGTTCACAGCTGACTTACAATGGCAAAGTGCATGAATACTAGACAGTAAAAATAAAGCTGTTGGTGTCTCTGTGCGTTTGAAAACTATCTTGATATTAAAATGGATATAAACTAAAGGTGTCCAAAGGAGACGGCTTTCGTGCAAGAAGTAAGCATGAGACCAAGTGTTGTTCAATGCCACACACTTAGTGCTTGTGGCAAGATGATCCAACCAAGCTTTGTCTGCAGAGACCCCCCTCCCCCTCCAGGGCAAAGGGCAATCACCTGGCAGAGTCACTAACTGTCCTCAGCCTTCCTTACCCCTTAGGTGTGTTCTCCAGGCATAGTCCTACCCATAAGCTTCTTTCAAATGAGAACTTCTAGCAGAGATGGTGCTGTGTCTCCTTGGCTTGAGCCTTGGCCAGTTTCATTCAAAGTTTAAAGCAAAGATTCCCCCCCCTGCCCCCGTGTCACTTACAATGTAAACCAACCTTTATCATGCTGATTGAAAGACACTGAGGTCAAGAATGCTTAGTGTGTGGTCACTACCAAATTCCATTGATATTATAAAATATATTGATACTAGGTAAACTTTTAAGACACATATAAAAATCCCATAGCCATTGCTATGGCCTTGATGTTCCTTATCAAGACCTGTGTTGAAATTGAATCTCTATCATGAGTTAGTAGGAGAGAAGCTTAAGTCATGTACGGCAGTGGTTCTCACCCTGTGGGTCGAGACCCCTTTGGTTCTCAGGGGTCACCTAAAATCATCGGACACATCAGATATTTACATTACAATTCATAGAGGCAGCAAAGTTATAGTTACGAAGTAGCAATAAAAATAATTTTATGGTTGGGGGTCACCACAGCATGAGATACTGTGTTGAAGGGTTGCGGCATTAGGAAGGTTGAGACCCACTAACTTACACAGTATTTGGAGGTGAGACTCAGGAGGTAACGGAGCATAATGAGGCCATGAAGGTAGAGGTAGAGAGAGCCCTTGTCCATTAGGACTGTGCCTGTGTAGGAAGAAGGGGTGAAGCCAGGTTGGCACCTCACACCTACCATCCCAGCCCTGACGAAGCTGTGGTCACAGACTCAGACCCTCATTCGTAAGTGTGAACAAACAACTAGAAACCTGCAAAGAATCAATAGGAAAAAAAAAGAAAGAAAGAAACGCTGGGCAGTGGTGGCGCACACCTTTAATCCCAGCACCTGGGAGACAGAGGCAGGCGGATTTCTGAGTTCGAGGCCATCTGGTCTACAAAGTGAGTTCCAGGACAGCCAGGGCTATACAGAGAAAACCTGTCTCAAAAAAACAAAATACAAAAGAAAAGAAAAAAAAATTAGGGGAGGGGAGGGGAGGGGAGGGGAGGGGAGGGGAGGGCAGGGGAGGGGAGAGGAGAGGAGAGGAGAGGAGAGGAGAGGAGAGGAAAGGAAAGGAAAGGAAAGGAAAGGAAAGGAAAGGAAAGGAAAGGAAAGGAAAGGAAAGGAAAGGAAAAGAGTGATTTCCTGACACGAAGAGTATATGGAAGATGGGAACAGGAGGATCAGTTCAAGCTCAGCCCTTCTCTACTCAATCCAGGACCCACCCAGCCTGAAGGATGATGCTCTCACTTAGAGATTGGGGCTCCCACTTTAATTAAATGAATCAAAATAACCCCTCACAGACACACCCAGAGGCACATAAGGCCTCACAGATGTACCTCATCTCCTAGGTGGCTACAACGCCTGTCAAGCTGACAACATTAATCCTCACCAGGATGTAAGGTTTTCAGACATTGTTTCCTTTGCTCCCTTGTCCTGGAGGGGAAGGGGGGTCAGCACTTTCTTGACAGTAATGCTGACTGTTTATTAGCCTCTGCTTTGAAGAGAAGAGTTACGGCAAAGTCTGCTTAGATCCAACACAACTCAAATACCAGGTCTATGGCCACAACAAAAAACTTATTGTAATCAAGCATCTATTGATTGATCGGGGATACAGAACAGTGATCGGGAGCTGACCTGTGACCCCAATCAGAATGTACAGAGCTTTTAAGCTTGAAATTCACACACATCTGTGCCAAGTGACAGTTACATTTCCCATCTATCAGGATTTAGGGAGAGGGGACTTTCAGAAACAGTCCATTGTGGTGGTCAGCTCCTGTTCTTTCCCCCTCTGCTTTAAGGATCTTCATGGAGCTGAGTGGCAGCCTTCAATACTTCCTCGTATATGACCATTAAAAAATTACCAACACCCTATTTGGTATATTTGATGGACCTTATTGGAGCAGGAAAAATTTGAATAAACTTAAAGTGAGTATCCATAGGACTGACGATGGGATGGATTTGGAAGGTGAGAGATAAGACAAAGGCAGGCTGAAGCCCCAGGTCTGTGGCGTATGGAGACTGTTATATAAAATGGAAGTTCCAAAGAAGGAGCAAAGGGCGATTGGAGGGTGGGTTGCAGAGGAGACGTGGCTGAGCATTAGAACCCAAGGAGCTAAGGAGAGGCGAGGCACATGAAGCTAAGGACACAGGTGGAAACTGCAGCAGGAGAGTGACTCTAGTCATCTGGACAGACTGTAGCTAAGGATGGAAACCTGGGGAATTCCATCCGTTGCATGTGGAGGGGGAGAAGGACCTGGGAAGGAAAGTGGTCCAGCAGTCAGGTGATACAGCAAACCACCAAGACTGATGCAGAAGGACCGACTTCTCCTGAAGGCAGAAATGGCCCTGGGCACAGAACGGTTGGCCTTGTCACCTTGGCTACTTCCCTTCTCCAACTCACTCACCCAGCCCAGTCCTCAAGCATGTCTCATGGCTGTCCCTCAGATGGCCACAAGAAGATAGGAATTCCTTCTGAACAGGTGTCCTAGTGCAACTCTCTAAACATACCCACCCAGTCTATATAAGAAGTTAAAGCCCTAGAATGCTGCCCAAGACTGTAGAGCACTTACCTACCACTAGAGAGCACTGTGGGTCCCTCTTGACACTGGAAGCTAAAAGGAACTAGTGAGGCCTTTTAAGGGAACAGGAATCCTCTCGATGGCTGTCATCAAACACAAGTAACATGAGAGTCAAGAAAGGACAGAAGTAAGTCTATCAGAGAACTAAGAGTGGCAAAGAACAACAAGCCAAACGCTCTTGCTTAGGCACGTGTGTTGGAGGGCTCTTTATGCAGGCAAAAGGTCTCTTTTAGCTGTTGGCCACACGTTTCAAGCCTCCCAGCCAGTGTAATGAAGTGGCTGAGATGTGCTCTGTGTTGTGGGCTGGAAGAGACCTGTGTGGCCTCATTTCTTATTTAACCAGGTTGGGTCTGGTAGCAGGCCCAGGTTAAGTGTCCCACTGCTGGCTCAGACATGTCTGCTGGACCTTCCCATCTCCAAAAATGCTTCAGTTTACTTGGAGAAGCTCAAGAACAAGGATTCCAGGAGGAACCACAAATTACAGGGGGCTTTTGGAACTGATAGAGAAATTTTGATTGTACAGTGTTTCAGGACTGAATCTGACATTTTTTTAGATAGGTTCTCACTATGTAGCCCAGGCTGGCCTGGAGGTCCCTGAAATCCACCTCCCTCTGCCTCTCCACTGCTGGGAATGAAGGTGTGTGCTACCATTCATTCCCAGCCTGAGAAGTTCCTTGCTTTTTAAGGCTACTTAATATTCCACTGTGTGCTGTATGCTTATACAACACTTTGCTTAGCCATTCATCTGTCATGGATAATATTTTTTGATTAAAGGGGGACACACACATACCACAGTGTTCGTGTGGGCATCAGAGGACATTTCTCTTCATCTACCTTTATGTAGGCTCCGAGGACTAAACTCAGGCTGTCAGGTTTTTCAGCAAGCACCTTTGCCCACTGAGCTCTTTTGCCAGCCCTGTGGTGGATATTTGAGTTATTTCCTCTTAGTATGACTTCCTCTCCATATGACAGACTACCTGGCAAGAAGCAACTTAAGACAGGAAGGATTTATTCTGACTCACAGTTCAAAGGTAATCAAGGCAGAGAAGGAAGAGTGGAAGATACCAACCCCGGCTATGGTGGTAGGAATATGGGGCCATTTGTTCACATCTTACTGATCCAAGAAAGCAGAGAGACACAGGAAGTGGGGTCAGCCTATGAACCTTAAGGCTCATGCCCCAGTGACTCACTTCCTCCAGCTAGGTTCTACCTCCCAAAGGTTCCATAACATCCCAAAACACCACAATCAACTGGAGATCCAGGGTTCAAAGCCTTTGGCATGAGCCACTGGCAGACATTTTACAACTAAATAATAGCATGCGGTCATGGCTTCCATAGGTATATGGTCATCTGATAATGCAAATGCATCCAGCCCAAGTTTTAAAATTCCCAGTGTCCTAACAGTTTAAACATTACCCAAATAGTCCAAAGTCTCTTCTGAGACTAAAGTCAATCTCTTATGTTAATCCCTATTAAATCAAAAGGGGTATCCACTTCTTTCCAGCATACAATGGCACAGAACACACAGTTCCATTACTAAAGGAAGGAATAAGCACAGTCAGGAAATATCAAACCAAATTAAGACTGAAATCCAACAGGGCAAATGCAAAAACACCCTGTGGCTCCACGTTCCGCATTTGGGACTGATGACCTCATCTGTGCTCCCATACATAGGCTTGATTAGCCCTGGCCCTCCAGCTCTGTTGCCCGAAGCCATTGTAGTTCCTCTCATGGGCCATTTCCACCCAGTGACTGCAGCTTGCCTTGGCAAACTTCCTGGATTTCTGATCTCCATTGTAATATAGGCTTCACCTTTACAGCTTCATGCACAGGAGACTCGGATATCCCATGAAGAGAATATGGCCTGGTGTTAGTGTGTAAAGGAATGTGTTAGGGGTTTCTTTTTTTTTAATAATTTTTATTAGGTATTTTCCTCATTTACATTTCCAATGCTATCCCAAAAGTCCCCCATACCCTCCCCCCCCACACACACTCCCCTACCAACCCACTCCCAATTTTTGGCCCTGGCATTCCCCTGCATATAAAGTTTGCAAGTCCAATGGGCCGCTCTTTCCATTGATGGCCGACTAGGCCATCTTTTGATACATATGCAGATAGAGTCAAGTGCTCCGGGGTACTGGTTTGTTCATAATGTTGTTAGGGGTTTCTGTTGTCATGGTTGTTGTTGTTTTCAGATTGTGTCTTGCCTTCTGGAGGGTGAGAGGTAGGTTTTGGGTTTTGGTTTGTTTAGATTTTTTAAGACAGGGTTTCTTTATGTGGCCTTAGTTGTCCTGGAACTTGCTCTGTAGACCAGGCTGGCCTCGAACTCAGAGACCCACCAGTGCTGGGATTAAAGGTGTTCACCTCACTGCCGGGCTGAGAGACTTCTTTTTACAAGAAGCTTTAGATTCTGTTTGCAGATGTAAGATGACTCTGTGCCTGGCTGGAAGTATGAACAGCACCATCTGCTTAACCCTGACTACACAACACAGATGATAAATTACTTACTCCTGGGTATAGAGAAGGTCCTCTCTATAAACTTGTTAGAGTGATCTGGGACTGTATGTAGATTCCTATAAGCAAATTAAAATCATATCAGAAAAACCAAACCAAAGATACCAGTCTGAGAAAGCACGTGGCTCCCTCATCTATGCCCTTTAAAGAGAACACCTGGCACTGTGATGGTGATGGTCCCCACCAACCTATCATCTGACCACTCCGTAGGTGCATCGAGGGTCTAATGGGTGAAGAATTCCTGAAGTCCCAATGCCTTCGATTCAACCTGGTCCCCACTTTGCCACAGATTACTCAAGTTGCCATCTACCATCCTCTTATTGATCCATCTTGCGCTGCCATCCAGTGCAATTGCTCATCCATTCATCTGGACCCAGTCTTGCCTTTTAGACTCTGCAGTGGAACTCAACTCTACAGCTCAACCATGACCCTGCAGTCAAATCCAACCATGACTTCAGTGCCTGTCCAGAGGGCTCAGGGTCCTTTGTTATCTCACCCTACAGACTCCTATGACTTTCCAGCTGTCTCCCAACTCTGGCTTGTCAAGTGTTTGCCACCTTAACTCTTGGTAGCTAGCCTGTAATATATAGATATAGGGATAGAGGTAGATAGAGACATGTTTACATATGACTTATGTTGTTAGTAAGTTATAAACTTATGTTTAATGTATCAGCTAAGAGTTAGTAATTATGTTGCAATGGCCTGTTTGCCTTGGCCAGGGTCATTAAGGAAAGCGGAGCTATCTGACAGATGACTACCAGTGAAACCACTGCTTGTGGATTTGTTATTATTCAATAAAATTTTTTAGAAAGACATAAATACGTTTACCTCTGTTTGTGACACAGCACGATCACGACACCCTGCTACGCATTGCTTGGCTCCAGTGGCCTCCTGGAACCGTGTTGCAAGCTTTCATGACTCCCTCACTCTGGCATTTTGAACCTTGCAACATCAGTACCATGCAGATGGTACCCAGCTGCTGTCAGCTCAAGATGCGGCCTGTCCCCCTCGAACAACTACCACAGCCTTTCTGTGACTTCATAACTGAACTAAAAAGACACTTACTTAGTTAAGCAGCCATTTTTCAACAGGGCTCCCTTGAGGCTCTGTCATTGTTAGACGCGCTCTCATTGCAAATGAATTTACACTGCTATCTTCTGGAGCTTTCCATGAGTGGGTTCTTGCCCTCAAAGCACCTTTCCTGTTGTCCTTGTGCAAAGTCAGAGGTTATCTCTTTAATGTTGCTAATCTTTTAACAATTGCATGTACTTTACCTACACCTGCTCTGTCCCCAACGTTAACAAGCGTGGGGGCCCTTTGCTCATCAAACTTCATATTAGTGTCACAACTTCAACCAGTTTATAGTCCTTCTCTCCAAATTACACATTTTGCCTGTCTTCTCACCTTCCCTCACTGTAAATCTGGGTAAATACAGTAGGCAGTAACCATTCTATAGCCCAGGTGATACACTGCCTTGAAATTTTCCTCACTAAACAAATTATTTTATTTTTATATTTTAAATATTTTAAATTTAAATTAAATGTAAATATTTTAACATTCAGTCTCACTCAAATTTTTAGAATGCAGGCAGACTCTATGCCAACTGTAACATAATTGACCACCATCCCAGTTCCTGTTAGAGTCTTTCTGAAACTTCATGAACCTGGTTGACAGTCTCAACCTTAAATCTCCCACTAGAACAGCCCATTGAACTTTAGGGCTGCTCTAGCCTACAAGGCCAACTCTTTCTATTTCTCCCACAGAGCTCTTCCTAATGTCTATAAACCACCTGTCAAGTAATGACATCAGGGACTCACTTCCTAGTGTCTGGTTTCTGTGGTGACACACCTGACAAGAAGCAATGTAAAGGACACACATTTGCTTTGCCTCTTGGTTTGAGGGTACACTGCATCATGGCAGGGTGGGCATGGCCCAGGGGCAGCTCATCACTGTAAATACTTGTTTACATCTCGGTGGATCAGGAAGTAATATTAAACTACAAACTGTAAGGTCCTGTGACCTGAAGTTAAAGCTGCACCTGTGTTAAGGATTCTATAATGGTGACTGACTGGTAGAATCTTCATGGGAATGAAGAGCTGGAATGTTTCAAGTCTAGGGAAAACTTATCTTAGACTATTTTATGCTCTCTTCAGAGCCACACATCACCTACCTCTGTGGTTGACCTAGTAGCCTGTGACTATAAGATTAAAACCCTTTTAGAATATACTAATAGTCCCCTAGCTTCCACCAACCCAAAGGGTAAGATTATCATCAGATAGAGGGGTCCCCCCATTTTGCTATAGCCACCTATCCAGCATTCCCACCAATGTATTAGAAAATTGCCTTAATTTATGATTTTATTTTCTTACCATAGAAATCATGAAACTGTTGCCACATGGCTTTTGGGGTAACCTAAATCTGTGCTCCCAGGTTGTTCAATCATATTTTGCTCCAGACTAAACTATCTGATATTCCTCTTGAGATGAAAGGTGTGCTTTTTGCAACCAGCACCCTTCTCCCAGTGACTATTTCCCTCAGTCAGATCCACATCTCAGGGGTTACACAATACCCCACCAACTAGCATCTAAGTATTCCAGTACATGAGCCTGCAGGGAATACTAAATCTCTTGTCTATGGGGAATAATGCTTCAGTGGAGAGTTTGCTGAGATTTCTTTAATGTTCTGCTTCTGACTCTTTTGGATCTATGTCCAGAAGTGAAATTGCTAAATCATTTTGGCAGTTCTAAGATTTATTTATTTATTTATTTATTTATTTATTTATTTATTTATTTAGACACTGTAGCTGTCTTCAGACACTCCAGACCAGGGCATCAGATTTTTGTTACAGATGGTTGTGAGCTACCATGTGGTTGCTGGGATTTGAACTCGGGACGTTTGGAAGAGTAGTCGGTGCTCTTACCTGGCAAGCCATCTCACCAGCCCGAAAAACTAACTAGCGTACCACAATGGTTACACTGGGGCACGATAATTTTTGTTTTTGTTTTGGTTTTGGTTTTGGTTTTGGTTTTGGTTTTGGTTTTGGTTTTTCGAGACAGGGTTTCTCTGTGTAGCCCTGGCTGTCCTGGAAGTCACTCTGTAGACCAGGCTGGCCTTGAACTCAGAAATCCGCCTGCCTCTGCCTCCCAAGTGCTGGGATTAAAGGCATGTGCCACCGAGCCCGGCTCAAGTTTTTAAAGGAAACTCCATGCTTCTTTCTATATTCTCACACATTTTACAATGCTACTAACAATGGACCAATGCTCCATTTTCTCTAAAACTTTGCCAACATGTTGTCTTCTATTTGGTTGGTTGGTTTTGGTAGTAGTCAACCTGATGGATATAATGTGATATCTTTGTGTCTAGTCACTCTCCAATAACACAAAGTCTTTTGGTCATTTTCACCTCTAAAGAACAATCTCAGGGGGTGGGACATGGTCCCCTGAGCTACATTGTCTAGCTCTGGACTCACTCTTTGGTCCAGAGGAGTCTTGTGGGAAACCAAGAGAATCCTACTTCCCCGTGGAAACCTTCAAGAACCCCAAAACTAATGATCTTGGAACCCTGCCCAACCAATCCCATTCCAGTAAGAGTTGCCCACTATCCCAATTGATCCATCTGGGACAGCCTACAGAGGTGAGTTGTGTGCAGCTATCCTTCTACAACAAACCCTGGATATCCTAATGAAACTGAAGCACAAGAAGAGGATTTTAAATTCAATCTAATGAAGCTAATAAAAGCCTTTAAAGAAGAAATGAATAAATTCCTTAAGGAAATACATGAAAATACATTCAAGCAAGTAAAAGCATTAAAAGAGGAAGCAAATAAACATAAAGAAATACAAGAAAATATAGTCAAACAGGTGAAGGATATGAATAAAACTGTCTCATAGAATGAGTTTGGCAACATGAGTTCAATATATTCTCAACTATGCAAAATATAAGGATGCAATATGAATTACATGAAGGGGGTTTCATGGACCTAAAAAACAGAGGCTGCTGCAGTGTGAGCCACCTTGTCAGAAAGATATTAAGGAAGGAAATAACAAGATTTAGAGAGTGGTGATTTCATGGCAAGATCCCTCCAGCTAAGTTTATTGTTTGGACTACTCAGGCAGATTCCTGAATTCAAGGTTAGCTTGGGACAGAGCTAGTTGAAGCCCAGGAGTGGTGGGGATCCCACCCGCTAGCTTATTGTCTTTACTTATAGCAAGCAGATATCTGAATTCATTTGCCATGTTTTGTTTTATTTTGTTTTTTAAGAATTTGCTGTTCTTTTATTAGAATCAAGTTGCTACAGTCATAAAATGCTGACTCGTGGGATAACCAAAAAAGAACCTCAAGAAAATGACTGAATTGCTATGCAAATGAAAGACTGGGCTTTGGTCTGCAAGAGCTAAGCAACCTGGATGAGCTGTCTGGAGAGAAAACAGAGTTCTTTTAGAATTTTTTTCTAGCAGCTACCCAGAGAGAACTGCTTGGAGAGCAAATACAGGTCTTTTACAATCTTTTTCCTGCAAGAGAGCAAAAGAGAGCTGTCTCAGGCAGAGGAAACTGTCTCATGCAGAAAGCTGTCTTGAGCAGAAAGCTATCTTGAGCATACTACAGATCCAAGAGCTATCTACAGAGAGCTGTCTAGGGAGCCATCTTGAGCAGATTACAAGGCTAATCAGCTTGTACCCATGATTTGACTTTTAGTCATTTTTTTGGTTGGTGGTGAACACTCTCCTTCCTCAGAACCCTCTCCAAGCTGAGGTTGATCCTTAGCAGAACTCAAGAAGTTAGATACCAATAATCCAAATAACCTAATTAAAAAATGAGGTACAGAGCTTAATAGAGAATTTTCAACAAAGGAATCTTGAATGGCTGAAAAACACCTAAAGAAATGTTCAACATCCTTAGTCATCAGGGAAATGCAAATCAAAACAACTCTGAGATTCCACCTTACACCTATCAGAATGGCTAAGATCAAAAACTCAAAGAACAACACATGCTGACAAGGTTGTGGAGCAAGAGAAATACTCCTACACTGCTGGGGGAGGACAAACTTGTACAACCACTCTGGAAGTCAACTTGGCAGTTGCTCAGAAAATTGGGAATAGTTCTACCTCAAGACCCAGCTATACCACACCTGAGCATGTACCCAGAAGATATGCCACCATCCCACAAGGACATTTGCTCAACTATGCTCAGCAGTTTTATTCATAATAAACAGAAACTGAAAACAACCCAGATTCCCTCAACTAAAGAATGGAGACAAAAAATGTGGCTCATTTACACGTGGACTACTACTCACCCATTAAAAACAAGAATATCAAGAATTTCTCACGCAAATGGATAGAACTTTAAAATATCATCCTAAGTGAGGTAACCCAGACACAAAAGGACATGCATAATATGTACTCACTTATAAGTGGATGTTAGCCATAGAGTATAGGATAACCATGCTATCTATAACCAACAGACCCAAAGAAGTCAAATAACAAGGAGGGTCCAAGGAAGGATGGTTGAATCTTTCTCAGAAGGGAAAACAAAATAGATATTGGACATTAATGGAAGGAGGGAACTGGTTGGAAAAGGGGATGGGAAGGGAAGAGGGCTGGTAGGTAGAGATCATATATGTGGAGAGCAGGGGAGAGAGAAGGAGATCAGAAATGGGAGTGGCCAATCTTTAGAACATGCCAGAGACCTGGGATAGGGGGCAGCCCCAGAGGGTCTAATGGGTGCAACTCTAGCTGAGATTTCTAGCAGTGAGGGATATGGATCCTGAAGTGGTCACTTCCTATAGCCAGGCAGGACTCCCTCTGGAGAGATAAGGATAGCCATCCACCCAAAAGCCTTCGACTCAAAATGTGTCCTGCCTACAAAATATGCAGGGACAAAGATGGAGCAGAGACTGTAGGAATGTCCAACAATAACTGGCCCAACATGAGACCCATCCCATGAGCAAGAACCAGTCCCTCACACTATTAATGATACTTTGTTATGCTTGCAGACAGGAAGCTAGTATAACTGTCCTCTGAGAGGCTCCAGACAGCAGACAATGGAAAAAGATGTAGAGACTCATACACAAACATGAGATGGAGCTCAGGGAGGCTTACGGAAGAGTTAAGAGAAGGATTGAGGGACCCAAAGAATACAGGGAATCCACAGGAAGACCAACAGAGTCAACTAACCTGTACCTTCAGGGACTCCCAGAGACTGAACCACCAACCAAAGAGCAAGCACAGGCTGGACTTTGGCCCCTGCACATATGTAGTAGATGAACAGCTTGATCTTCATACAGGTCCCCCAAAACAGGAACAAAGGCTGTCCTTGAGTCTGTTGCCTGCCTGCCTGTGGATCCCGTGCCCCTAAATGAATGCCTTGTCTGGCCTCAGTGCGAGAGGATCCACCTAGTCACTCAGTGGCTTGATATGGGGGGGGGGGGATGTTACACCTTCCTCTTTTCAAAAGATAAGGAAAAGGTAGAATGAATAGGGGGAGGGAGGACTTGTGTGATGGGGTCCTGGGAGGACAGAAAGTGCGATATTAGTTTGTAAAATGAATAAATTTAAAAAAAAGAAGAAGAAGAATCTCAGTTTAGTAAATATGAGAGATAGGATAATATCCCACACTCCCCAAAATATGTCCTTTTTATAACAGTCAGAACTTAGGATTTATGACTTTCTTTTGATTTCTTACTACAAAAAAAGTCTTGAACTAGTAGGTGTTTGTTTGTTGGCTTGCTTGCTTTGGTAGTGCTTGAAGTCAAATCTAGGGCCCTAAGCATGCAAGGCAAGTCTATCTGTGTTCTCAGCTGATGAGCATGTTACATGGCTATGTCAGCTATGTTAGGATAATTACATTATTAAGATTGCAGATGGTATTAAGCTTGCTAGCAGGTTTATTTCTCGTTATATTAGGTTGGTTTCATCATAGCATCTTGATACCTATCCTAGCTTGTTGGGATAATATTTTTTTCACATTGTGTAATGGTGTGTCTCTGTGTTTTCAATTGTTAATTCTGTAGGGCAAAGGACTAAATGCTGGGAGGAATTGGTTTTGTCATTTCTATGGCCCATCACCAGCCTTATGTTTGTAAATACTTGTCCTTCCACACCTGCTCAGATACCTGAAGCTCAGACAGCTCTCTATACCTAGAGGCAATCTAGAAATGTACCAGAGATTGTCTTGATGCTGATTAGTCCCAATAAAGATCTGACAGCCAATAGTCAGAGAAGAAAATGGAGGGCAGAACTTGCAGGCAGAGAATGATTTAAGGGGAGATTCAAGCAGAGGTGGGAGATTCAAGAAGGACATGGAGGGAGCAGAGAAAGGTATAGAGCTAGCCATATGGTGGGTCACTGGCTAGTTAGGTTAAGTTTAGAGTAGCCAGGAGACTGTCCAAGCCAAAGGCCTGAGATTTCAACTATTATAGAAGCCTCCTAGTCATTATTTATGCCGCCTAGCAAGTCCCCATATACTGGCCATTTTTATGTCAACTTGACACAAGCTCGAATCTTCAGAGAGGAGAAAACCTCATTTGAGAAAATGCCTCCATGAGATCAGGCTGCAGGTAAGTCTGTAGGGAATTTTCTTAATTAGTCATTGAAACTGAAAAGCCCAGCCCATTGTAGGTGGTGCCATCCCTGGTCTGGTGGTTTTGGGTTATATGAGAAAACAGACTGAGCAAAGCCAAGAGGAGCAAGCCAGAAAGCAGCACCCCTCCATTCCACCTCCCCTGTATCCTCATAGCCTTTCTTTTCCACTACCTCTGGTGGGTGGAGGGCTAGAAGAGGGCGTTAAAGTATTTAAGAACCCATTTTAAAAGTAAGGTTTTGAAAAAAATTCTAAGCTACACATTTGTGTGTTGGGTAGGAAAATTGGTGCTTACTCATTCTTTCTTACAGAACTCAGTCAGAGTTCACCTCTCTGGTGAGTCCTCCAGGGTTGGAAGATGAGAAAAGACTGTCCGTAGCAAAGGCCAGTGTTTGTGGAGACTTACGGTTTTTCAGGAAAGTCAGTTATATCACAGGATGTTTTCCTGAAACAGACATGGGTGAAAGGATGTTTTGCTAAAGCAAGCACGTGAATGGATGTTTGATGAAGGACTCTTTACTAAACGACACCCATGTATTGGCTCATCTGACAGTGTGTTACTGAGCTCTGTTTGTTGTGACTCTATTGACAGAAATGCACCAAAAAACTTCTGCTTCTTGTCACTTCCTCGGACTCAGGCTGATGGGCATAGTGATGTCATCTGATACAGACTCACATGGAGTTTTGCTAAAACAGACTCACATGGTGAGTCTCATCTGTGTGAGGACTTGTGTTTGCTATCCTGACACCACTGAGCTGGACTGCTAGTATATTCGTGAAGTGTTTTCAAGTGGATGGAGCAGCCTCTGCTGATTCCTGTGAACTGAACTGCTGAGTTCCTGACAACGCAGATGGGATTTGCTCCAAAGAACTATTTCTAAACAGGTCCAACTCCCCTGTATCCTCATAACCTTTCTTTTCCACTACCTCTGGTGGGTGGAGGGCTAGAAGGGGGAGTTAAAGTATTTAAGAACCCATTTTAAAAGTAAGGTTTTGAAAAAATAAAGTCTGAGCTACACGTTTGTGTGTTGGGTAGGAAAATTGGTGCTTACTGATTCTTTCTTACAGAACTCAATCAGAGTTCACCTCTCTGGATGCTTGCCTCTGGTAGATGGTTCTTACTCCACCTCCACCCTCTCCTTCAGCAGCGCCCTCTATAGTATCCTCCAACCTTTTATCAGAGAGCTCCTCACTTGGAGGCAGGAAGCCTTATGGCTCAGTCTTTTCCAATGTCCTCAAGGCCAGACCCGTCATCACATGGTCCTCTTATCCCTTACGAATACTCTGGTGGTACAGGAGAGATACCTCAGTGATTAAGAGCACTGGCTATTCTTACAGAGAACCCAGGTTCAATTCCCAGCATCTACAGTACAACCATATATAACTGCAGTCCTATGGGATCCAATGTCCTCTCCTGGTCTCCTGGGTTACTGCACACACATGATGCATATATGCATGCAGCAAAATCACACACTAAATAATAAAAATAATTTTTTAAATAATTTCTCTCCACCAGTGTAAGTACATGTCATTACTTAGCTACCCAGCAGACATTCCCAGCCATAATCTTTGACCTTCTCAGAGGAAAAGAATAATTCAGGTTTCTAACTGTGGTTTGAATTTCTGAAACATCTAAATGGCCAGAATTCACTCAGTATTCTCTTACAAGGATAAAAATGTCAACTTTTTCCCTCTTGCTTTTAAAGAGTTTCCAAGTTTGGTCTGACTTCAGCCAGTGTCTGCTCCCAAGCTAAACAGAGTCAGCAAAGTCCCACACAATAGTGACATGGCTGCAGTTAGGGTAAATGGAACATGCATATGAGGTCTGGAATTTTTAGGTAAGTTGCATTTTCTTTCTTGAGTGACTTAATTTCTTAGGGATATTTGCAGTCCAACTTCTCTGACTATTTGTCCAACTTCCCACGCTTTCTGTCTCATTAACAGCACATCATGTGGGAAGGGTAGGTTTTATGGGGAACCCGGTTAGATACAAGTGACTTTAATCACCACTTCCTCCCTCTCCTTCCTCTGTATCTTATCCAAGCTTAAATTTGGAGTATGAAGGATTTCACACCTCTCCCTATCCTTCCCCCCTCCCCCTCTCCCTCCCTCCTTTCTCTTTGCCCCTTCTCTGCCTTCCTGTTTGCATGGCCATTTCCTTGGCCTCCTTCCTTGGGGCCAATGAACTTGCCAAGGTAAACCTGCCCTTTTCAACTCTTAATTCGGTTTGAATTGGCTTATTCCATTTATGGAGAAAACCTATTTTTTGAAACTGTAAACAAGCCCCAATTAAATGTTTTCTTTTGTAAGAGTTGCCAGGGTCATAGTGTCTCCTCATAGCAATATAGTACTGACTAATACATTCACATACATGTACGTATGTATATGTCCATGTATACATATATGAATGTATATGTTCAAATACATTTAAATACAGTTTGCTGAGTCTTTATTGTTTGTGTGTATATGGTTTCAAGACTGACCTATTTGTTTGTTTGTTTATTTGTTTGTTTATTTTATTTTTTATTGATTTAGCTTTTCAAGACAGGATTTTTCTGTGTAAAAAGCCCTGGCTGTTCTAGAACTCACTTTGTAGACCAGGTTGACCCAGAAATATACAGGTTGTCTCTGTATTATAATAATGCTGATTTCTGAACTGGCAGAGATCCAGTTACAGGTGGGACTTTGAAATTGTTAAGCATCTCCTGTCTCAGTGTTTTGTAAATACTCCCTCTCTCACCTTCTGATTGTGTTATTAAAAAGTTGACCGACAAGAGCTGGAGAGGTGGACCAGTGTTTAAGAACACTGACTACTCTTCCAGAAGTCCTGATTTCAATTCCCAGCAACCACATGGTGACTCCCAACTACCTGTAATGGGATCTGATGCCCTCTTCTGGTGTATCTGAAGACAGTGTCAGTGTACTCATATACATAAAATAAATAATTCTTTTTAAAAAAAGAAAAAGGAAAAAAAGCTAGTGGCCTATAGCAAAGGCAGAAAGTAGAAGGAAGAACTTCTGGGAAGAGATAAGAACTCTGGGAGAGAGACAACCGGCCACCTTCCTGGTGAGAGCACAGGGGTCCGCCCGGCCCGAGAGGTTTCTGCCTCAGGCTCCAGTGGGAGCCACCTTGGTCCTGGGACTCCGCAGAGGGCAGGCTGCATGGGTGAGGGTGTGGAATACAGAGGCCATCAGTTTCTGGGTCAGGCGAGAGCCACAGAGCTTCTGAGGCGGCGCCATCTTAAGCTCCAGACAACCGGCCACCTTCCTGGCCAAAGCAACACAGCTTCTGGGAAAGATCCTGTTTTGGGCCTTCATCTTCGGCCAGGAGGAGGTCCAAACACCAGATAACTGTGCACTGAAAAAGGAGAGCTTGCCTGCAGAGACTGCTCTGACCACTGAAACTTTCCCTGAAAGAAGAGAGCTTGCCTGCAGAGACTGCTCTGACCACTGAAACTCAGAGGAGAGAGCTAGTCTCCCACGTCTGCTGCTAGAGGGTAACAAAATCACCAGAGGAACAATCCCTAAACAAAGACAACTATAACAACTAACTCCAGAAATTGCCAGATGGCGAAAGTTAAACATAAGAATCCTACTAACAGAAACCAGGACCACTCACCATCATCAGAACCCAGAACGCCCACTTCGCCCAGTCCAGGGCACCCTAACACACCTGAAAAGGTAGACCTGGATTTAAGAGCATATCTCATGATGATGGTAGAGGACATAAAGAAGGAATTTAATAACTCACTTAAAGAAATACAGGAGAACACTGCTAAAGAGTTACAAGTCATTAAAGAAAAACAGGAAAAAACAACCAAACAGGTAGAAACCCTTATAGAAAAACAGGAAAACACATCCAAACAGGTGATGGAAATGAACAAAACCATAATAGAACTAAAAAGGGAAGTAGACACAATAAATAAAACCCAAAGTGAGGCAACGCTGAAGATAGAAACCCTAGGAAAGAAATCTGGAACCATAGATGCCAGCATCAGCAACAGAATACAAGAGATGGAAGAGAGAATCTCAGGTGCAGAAGATTCCATAGAGAACATCGGCACAACAATCAAAGAAAATGGAAAATGCAAAAAGATCCTAAGTCAAAACATACAGGAAATCCAGGACACAATGAGAAGACCAAACCTACGGATAATAGGAGTGGATGAGAATGAAGATTTTTCAACTCAAAGGACCAGCAAACATCTTCAACAAAATTATTGAAGAAAACTTCCCAAATCTAAAGAAAGAGATGCCCATGAACATACAAGAAGCCTACAGAACTCCAAATAGAGTGGAACAGAAAAGAAATTCCTCCTGACACATAATAATCAGAACATCAAATGCACTAAATAAAGATAGAATACTAAAAGCAGTAAGGGAAAAAGGTCAAGTAACATATAAATGCAAGCCTATCAGAATTACACCAGATTTTTCACCAGAGACTATGAAAGCCAGAAGAGCCTGGACAGATGTTATACAGACACTAAGAGAACACAAATTCCAGACTAGGCTACTATACCCAGCCAAACTCTCAATTACCATAGATGGAGAAACCAAAGTATTCCACGAAAAAACTAAATTCACCCATTATCTCTCCTCGAATCCAGCCCTTCAAAGGATAATAACAGAAAAAAAAAAAAAACAATACAAGGACAGGAACCAAGCCCTAGAAAAAACAAGAAGATAATCCCTCAACAAAACTAAAAGATGACAGCCACAAGAACAAAATGCCAACTTTAACAACAAAAATAACAGGAAGCAACAATTACTTTTCCTTAATATCTCTTAATATCAATGGTCTCAACTCCCCAATAAAAAGACATAGACTAACAAACTGGCTACACAAACAAGCCCCAACATTTTGCTGCTTACAGGAAACTCATCTCAGAGAAAAAGATAGACACTACCTCAGAATGAAAGGCTGGAAAACAATTTTCCAAGCAAATGGTATGAAGAAACAAGCTGGAGTAGCCATCCTAATATCTGATAAGATTGACTTCCAACCCAAAGTCATCAAAAAAGACAAGGAGGGGCACTTCATACTCATCAAAGGTAAAATTCTCCAAGAGGAACTCTCAATTCTGAATATCTATGCTCCAAATACAAGGGCAGCCACATTCATTAAAGAAACTTTAGTAAAGCTCAAAGCACACATTGCACCTCACACAATAATAGTGAGAGACTTCAACACACCACTTTCACCAATGGACAGATCATGGAAACAGAAACTAAACAGGGACACAGTGAAACTAACAGAAGTGATGAAACAAATGGACTTAACAGATATCTACAGAACATTTTATCCTAAAACAAAAGGATATACCTTCTTCTCAGCACCTCATGGTACCTTCTCTAAAACTGACCACATAATTGGTCACAAAACAAGCCTCAACATACACAAAAATATTGAAATTGTCCCATGCATCCTATCAGACCACCATGGACTAAGGCTGATCTTCAATAACAAAATAAATAATAGAAAGCCAACATTCACATGGAAACTGAACAACACTCTTCTCAATGATACCTTGGTCAAGGAAGGAATAAAGAAAGAAATTAAGGATTTTTGGAGTTTAATGAAAATGAAGCCACAACATTCCCAAACTTATGGGACACAATGAAAGCATTCCTAAGAGGAAAACTCATAGCTCTGAGTGCCTCCAAAAAGAAAATAGAGAGAGCACACATTAGCAGCTTGACAGCACACCTAAAAGGTTGAGAAGAAAAGGAAGCAAATTCTCCCAAGAGGAGTAGAAGGCAGGAAATAATCAAACTCAGGGGTGAAATCAACCAAGTGGAAACAAGAACTATTCAAAGAATCAACCAATCAAGGAGCTGGTTCTTTGAGAAAATCAACAAGATAGATAAACCCTTAGCCAGACTCACTAGAGGGCACAGGGAAAGCATCCTAATTAACAAAATCAGAAATGAAAAGGGAGACATAACAACAGATCCTGAAGAAATCCAAAACACCATCAGATCCTTCTACAAAAGGCTATACTCAACAAAACTGGAAAACCTGCATGAGATGGACAGGTTTCTAGACAGATGCCAGGTACCAAAGCTAAATCAAGATCGGGTTAATGATCTCAACAGTCCTATATCCCCTAGAGAAATAGAAGCAGTCATTAATAGTCTCCCAGCCAAAAAAAGCCCAGGACCAGACGGGTTTAGTGCAGAGTTCTATCAGACCTTCAAAGAAGACCCAATTCCAGTTCTTCACAAACTATTCCACAAAACAGAAACGGAAGGTACTCTACCCAACTCATTCTATGAAGCCACAATTACTCTGATACCTAAACCACAAAAAGACCCAACAAAGATAGAGAACTTCAGACCAATTTCCCTTATGAATATCAATGCAAAAATCCTCAATAAAGTTCTTGCTAGCCGAATCCAAGAACACATCAAAACAATCATCCATCCTGACCAAGTAGTTTTCATCCCAGGGATGCAGGGATGGTTCAATATACGGAAATCCATCAATGTAATCCAGTATATAAACAAACTCAAAGACAAAAACCACATGATCATCTCGTTAGATGCTGAGAAAGCATTTGACAAAATCCAACATCCATTCATGATAAAAGTCTTGGAAAGATCAGGAATTCAAGGCCCATACCTAAACTTGATAAAAGCAATCTACAGCAAACCAATAGCCAACATCAAAGTAAATGGTGAGAAGCTGGAAGCAATCCCACTAAAATCAGGGACTAGACAAGGCTGTCCACTCTCGCCCTACCTATTCAACATTGTACTTGAAGTCCTAGCCAGAGCAATTAGACAACAAAAGGAGATCAAGGGGATACAAATTGAAAAGGAAAAAGTCAAATTATCACTTTTTGCAGATGATATGATAGTATATATAAGTGACCCTAAAAATTCCACCAGAGAACTCCTAAGCCTGATAAACAGCTTCAATAAAGTAGCTGGATATAAAATTAACTCAAACAAGTCAATGGCCTTTCTGTACACAAAGGATAAACAGGCTGAGAAAGAAATTAGGGAAACAATACACTTCTCAATAGTCACAAATAATATAAAATACCTTGGCGTTACTCTAACTAAGGAAGTGAAAAATCTGTATGATAAAAACTTCAAGTCTCTAAAGAAAGAAATTAAAGAGGATCTCAGAAGATAGAAAGATCTCCCATGCTCATGGATTGGCAGGATCAACATTGTAAAATGGCCATCTTGCCAAAAGCAATCTACAGATTTAATGCAATCCCCATCAAAATTCCAACTCAATTCTTCAATGAATTAGAAAGGGCAATCGGCAGATTCATCTGGAATAACAAAAAATCGAGGATAGCAAAAACTCTTCTCAAGGATAAAAGAACCTCTGGTGGAATCACCATGCTGGACCTAAAACTGTACTACAGAGCAATTGTGATCAAAACTGCATGGTACTGGTATAGTGACAGAAAAGTAGACCAATGGAACAGAATTGAAGACCCAGAGATGAACCCACACACCTATGGTCACTTGATCTTTGACAAGGGAGCTAAAACCATCCAGTGGAAAAAAGACAGCATTTTCAACAAATTGTGCTGGCACAACTGGCGGTTATCATGTAGAAGAATGCGAATTGATCCATTTCTATCTCCTTGTACTAAGGTCAAATCTAAGTGGATTAAGGAACTCCACATAAAACCAGAGACACTGAAACTTATAGAGGAGAAAGTAGGGAAAAGCCTCGAAGATATGGGTACAGGGGAAAAATTCCTGAATAGAACAGCAATGGCTTGTGCTGTAAGATCAAGAATTGATAAATGGGACCTCATAAAATTGCAAAGCTTCTGCAAAGCAAAAGACACCGTCAATTAGACAAAAAGGCCACCAAAAGATTGGGAAAGGATCTTTACCTATCCCAAATCGGATAGGGGACTAATATCCAATATATATAAAGAACTCAAGAAGGTGGACTCCAGAAAATCAAATAACCCCATTAAAAAATGGGGCTCAGCGCCGGCCCCAATCCAATCGCGCGGAACCTGAGACTAAGGTACATAGGGAAGCAGACTGCCCGGGCCTGACCCGGAACAAAAGCCCCTTCCGCTCCACTCGTGCCCAGGGCTTCTTGGCCAGCGGAGTTGCCTGACACCCGCAAGGGCCCACACAGGACTCCCCACGGGATCCTAAGACCTCTGGTGAGTGGAACACAGCGCCTGCCCCAATCCAATCGCGCGGAACCTGAGACTGCGGTACATAGGGAAGCAGACTGCCCGGGGCCTGACCCGGGACAAAAGCCCCTTCCGCTCCACTCGAGCCCAGGGCTTCCTGGCCAGCGGAGTTGCCTGACACCCGAAAGGGCCCACACAGGATTCCCCACGGGATCCTAAGACCTCTAGTGAGTGGAACACCACTTCTGCCAGGAGTCCGGTTTGAACACCAGATATCTGGGTACCTTCCCTGCAAGAAGAGAGCTTTCCTGGAGAGAATACTCTACCCACTGAAACCAAGGAGAGTGCTATCCTCCCAGGTCTGCTTATAGAGGCTAACAGAGTCACCTGAAGTACAAGCTCTTAACAGAGACAACTATAACAGCTAGCTTCAGAGATTACCAGATGGCGAAAGGCAAACGTAAGAATCCTACTAACAGAAATCAGGACCACTCACCATCATCAGAACGCAGCACTCCCACCCCACCTAGTCCTGGGCACCCCAACACAACTGAAAATCTAGACTCAGACTTAAAAACATTTTTCATGATGATGATAGAGGACATCAAGAAGGACTTTCATAAGTCACTTTTAAAGAATTACAGGAGAGCACTGCTAAAGAGTTACAGGCCCTTAAAGAAAAGCAGGAAAACACAGCCAAACAGGTAGAAGTCCTTAAAGAAAAACAGGAAAACACATCCAAACAAGTAATGGAAATGAACAAAACCATAATAGAACTAAAAAGGGAAGTAGACACAGTAAAGAAAACCCAAAGCGAGGCAACGGTGGAGATAGAAACCCTAGGAAAGAGATCTGGAACCATAGATGCGAGCATCAGCAACAGAATACAAGAAATGGAAGAGAGAGTCTCAGGTGCAGAAGATTCCATAGAGAACATCGACACAACAGTCAAAGAAAATACAAAATGCAAAAGGATCCTAACTCAAAACATCCAGGAAATCCAGGACACAATGAGAAGACCAAACCTACGGATAATAGGAATTGATGAGAATGAAGATTTTCAACTTAAAGGGCCAGCTAATATCTTCAACAAAATAATTGAAGAAAACTTCCCAAACATAAAGAAAGAGATGCCCATGATCATACAAGAAGCCTACAGAACTCCAAATAGACTGGACCAGAAAAGAAATTCCTCCCGACACATAATAATCAGAACAACAACTGCACTAAATAAAGATAGAATATTAAAAGCAGTAAGGGAGAAAGGTCAAGTAACATATAAAGGAAGGCCTATCAGAATTACAGCAGACTTTTCACCAGAGACTATGAAAGCCAGAAGAGCCTGGACAGATGTTATACAGACACTAAGAGAACACAAATGCCAGCCCAGGCTACTATACCCGGCCAAACTCTCAATTACCATAGATGGAGAAACCAAAGTATTCCACGACAAAACCAAATTCACACAATATCTTTCCACGAATCCAGCCCTTCAAAGGATAATAACAGAAAAGAAGCAATACAAGGACGGAAATCACGCCCTAGAACAAACAAGAAAGTAATCCCTCAACAAACCAAAAATAAGACAGCCACAAGAACAGAATGCCAACTCTAACAACAAAAATAAAAGGAAGCAACAATTACTTTTCCTTAATATCTCTTAATATTAATGGACTCAATTCCCCAATAAAAAGACATAGACTAACAGACTGGCTACACAAACAGGACCCAACATTCTGCTGCTTACAGGAAACCCATCTCAGGGAAAAAGACAGACACTACCTCAGAGTGAAAGGCTGGAAAACAATTTTCCAAGCAAATGGTCTGAAGAAACAAGCTGGAGTAGCCATTCTAATATCGGATAAAATCGATTTCCAACCCAAAGTTATCAAAAAGGACAAGGAGGGACACTTCATACTCATCAAAGGTAAAATCCTCCAAGAGGAACTCTCAATTCTGAATATCTACGCTCCAAATGCAAGGGCAGCCACATTCATTAAAGACATTTTAGTAAAGCTCAAAGCACACATTGCACCTCACACAATAATAGTGGGAGACTTCAACACACCACTTTCATCAAGGGACAGATCGTGGAAACAGAAACTAAACAGGGACACAGTGAAACTAACAGAAGTTATGAAACAAATGGACCTGACAGATATCTACAGAACATTTTATCCTAAAACAAAAGGATATACCTTCTTCTCAGCACCTCACGGGACCTTCTGCAAAATTGACCATATAATTGGTCACAAAATAAGCCTCAACAGATACAAAAATATTGAAATTGTCCCATGTATCCTATCAGACCACCATGGCCTAAGACTGATCTTCAATAACAACATAAATAATGGAAAGCCAACATTCACGTGGAAACTGAACAACACTCTTCTCAATGATACCTTGGTCAAGGAAGGAATAAAGAAAGAAATTAAAGACTTTTTAGAGTTTAATGAAAATGAAGCCACAACGTACCCAAACCTTTGGGACACAATAAAAGCATTTCTAAGAGGGAAACTCATAGCTCTGAGTGCCTCCAAGAAGAAACGGGAGAGAGCACATACTAGCAGCTTGACAACACATCTAAAAGCTCTAGAAAAAAAGGAAGCAAATTCACCCAAGAAGAGTAAACGGCAGGAAATAATCAAACTCAGGGGTGAAATCAACCAAGTGGAAACACAAAGAACTATTCAAAGAATTAACCAAACAAGGAGTTGGTTCTTTGAGAAAATCAACAAGATAGATAAACCCTTAGCTAGACTTACTAAAGGGCACAGGGACAAAATCCTAATTAACAAAATCAGAAATGAAAAGGGAGACGTAACAACAGATCCTGAAGAAATCCAAAACACCATCAGATCCTTCTACAAAAGGTTATACTCAACAAAACTGGAAAACCTGGACGAAATGGACAAATTTCTGGACAGATACCAGGTACCAAAGTTGAGTCAGGATCAAGTTGACCATCTAAACAGTCCCATATCACCTAAAGAAATAGAAGCAGTTATTAATAGTCTCCCAGCCAAAAAAAAGCCCAGGACCAGACGGGTTTAGTGCAGAGTTCTATCAGACCTTCAAAGAAGATCTAATTCCAATTCTGCACAAACTATTTCACAAAATAGAAGTAGAAGGTACTCTACCCAACTCATTTTATGAAGCCACTATTACTCTGATACCTAAACCACAGAAAGATTCAACAAAGATAGAGAACTTCAGACCAATTTCTCTTATGAATATCGATGCAAAAATCCTCAATAAAATTCTCGCTAACCGAATCCAAGAACATATTAAAGCAATCATCCATCCTGACCAAGTAGGTTTTATTCCAGGAATGCAGGGATGGTTTAATATACGAAAATCCATCAATGTAATCCAGTATATAAACAAACTCAAAGACAAAAACCACATGATCATCTCGTTAGATGCAGAAAAAGCATTTGACAAGATTCAACACCCATTCATGATAAAAGTTTTGGAAAGATCAGGAATTCAAGGCCCATACCTAAACATGATAAAAGCAATCTACAGCAAACCAGTAGCCAACATCAAAGTAAATGGAGAGAAGCTGGAAGCAATCCCACTAAAATCAGGGACTAGACAAGGCTGCCCACTTTCTCCCTACCTTTTCAACATAGTACTTGAAGTATTAGCCAGAGCAATTCGACAACAAAAGGAGATCAAGGGGATACAAATTGGAAAAGAGGAAGTCAAAATATCACTTTTTGCAGATGATATATAAGTGACCCTAAAAATTCTACCAGAGAACTCATAAACCTGATAAGCAGCTTTGGTGAAGTAGCTGGATATAAAATAAACTCAAACAAGTCAATGGCCTTTCTCTATACAAAGAATAAACAGGCTGAGAAAGAAATTAGGGAAACAACGCCCTTGTCAATAGTCACAAATAGTATAAAATATCTTGGCGTAACGCTAACTAAGGAGGTGAAAGACCTGTATGATAAAAACTTCAAATCTCTGAAGAAAGAAATTAAAGAAGATCTCAGAAGATGGAAAGATCTCCCATGCTCATGGATTGGCAGGATCAACATTGTAAAAATGGCTATCTTGCCAAAAGCAATCTACAGATTCAATGCAATCCCCATCAAAATTCCAACTCAATTCTTCAACGAATTAGAGGGAGCAATTTGCAAATTCATCTGGAATAACAAAAAACCTAGGATAGCAAAAAGTCTTCTCAAGGATAAAAGAACCTCTGGTGGAATCACCATTCCTGCCCTAAAGCTTTACTACAGAGCAATTGTGATAAAAACTGCATGGTACTGGTATAGAAACAGACAAGTAGACAAATGGAATAGAATTGAAGACCCAGAAATGAACCCACACACCTATGGTCACTTGATCTTTGACAAGGGAGCTAAAACCATCCAGTGGAAGAAAGACAGCATTTTCAACAATTGGTGCTGGCACAACTGGTTGTTATCATGTAGAAGAATGCGAATCGATCCATACTTATCTCCTTGTACTAAGGTCAAATCTAAGTGGATCAAAGAACTTCACATAAAACCAGAGACACTGAAACTTATAGAGGAGAAAGTGGGGAAAAGCCTTGAAGATATGGGCACAGGGGAAAAATCCCTGAACGGAACAGCAATGGCATGTGCTATAAGATCGAGAATTGACAAATGGGACCTAATGAAACTCCAAAGTTTCTGCAAGGCAAAAGACACCGTCAATAAGACAAAAAGACCACCAACAGATTGGGAAAGGATCTTTACCTATCCTAAATCAGATAGGGGGCTAATATCCAACATATATAAAGAATTCAAGAAGGTGGACTTCAGAAAATCGAACAACCCCCATTAAAAAATGGGGCTCAGAACTGAACAAAGAATTCTCACCTGAGGAATACCGAATGGCAGAGAAGCACCTGAAAAAATGTTCAACATCCTTAATCATCAGGGAAATGCAAATCAAAACAACCCTGAGATTCCACCTCACACCAGTCAGAATGGCTAAGTTCAAAAATTCAGGTGACAGCAGATGCTGGCGTGGATGTGGAGAAAGAGGAACACTCCTCCATTGTTGGTGGGATTGCAGGCTTGTACAACCACTCTGGAAATCAGTCTGGCGGTTCCTCAGAAAATTGGACATAGTACTACCGGAGGATCCAGCAATACCTCTCCTCGGCATTTATCCAGAAGATGCCCCATCTGGTAAGAAGGACACGTGCTCCACTATGTTCATAGCAGCCTTGTTTATAATAGCCAGAAGCTGGAAAGAACCCAGATGCCCCTCAACAGAGGAATGGATACAGAAAATGTGGTACATCTACACAATGGAGTACTACTCAGCTATTAAAAAAATGAATTTATGAAATTCCTAGCCAAATGGATGGACCTGGAGGGCATCATCCTGAGTGAGGTAACACATTCACAAAGGAACTCACACAATATGTACTCACTGATAAGTGGATATTAGCCCCAAACCTAGGATTCCCAAGATATAAGGTACAATTTGCTAAACACATGAAACTCAAGAAGAATGAAGACTGAAGTGTGGACACTATGCCCCTCCTTAGAATTGGAAACAAAACACCCATGGAAGGAGTTACAGAGACAAAGTTTGGAGCTGAGATGAAAGGATGGACCATGTAGAGACTGCCATATCCAGGGATCCACCCCATAATCAGCATCCAAACGCTGACACCATTGCATACCCTAGCAAGATTTTATTGAAAGGACCCAGATGTAGCTATCTCTTCTGAGACTATGCCGGGGCCTAGCAAACACAGAAGTGGATGCTCACAGTCAGGTAATGGATGGATCACAGGGCTCCCAATGGAGGAGCTAGAGAAAGAACCCAAGGAGCTAAAGGGATCTGCAACCCTATAGGTGGAACAACATTATGAACTAACCAGTACCCCGGAGCTCTTGACTCTAGCTGCATATGTATCAAAAGATGGCCTAATCGGCCATCACTGGAAAGAGAGGCCCATTGGACACGTAAACTTTGTATGCCCCAATACAGGGGAACGCCAGGGCCAAAAAGGGGGAGTGGGTGTGTAGGGGAGTGGGGGTGGGTGGGTATGGGGGACTTTTGGTATAGCATTGGAAATGTAAATGAGCTAAATACCTAATAAAAAATGGAAAAAAAATGGGGCTCAGAGTCCACAGTGCAATCTTTTTTTACCCTCAGTTTTTCTCAGAAGGTGTCTAACTGTGACTGGTAGCCAGTATAACTGCAGATCTCAGCTGGTAAACTAAGTGCTTTTATATTTGAAGTTGACTTCAGAAAGCCAATAAGCAGTCCTCAGAGCATGGAGATATGCTCAGGTGACTGTAGAATGGCACTGGGTTATAGAATATAGAATTAAGGAAACTTGTATTGTCTTCTGTTAAAGTGTCCCAGAGTTTGAAACTTCTAACAATTTCCATTTTATCCTGTATCAGTAGAAGCTGCATCTCCATTTGTTACCACACATGCTACCTGTTGAAGACTTCCTAGCATTAAGCTCCACGCCAGTTCTATTCATAACCATTCGCCAGATACTGCTGCTGTGGTTTCTTACAGGAGCCTTTCTGCCGTGTGCTGCGATGCATGATCATCTTGCTGCTTGACAGGTCCTTTGTGAGGAATTGGAACTGTGTGTGTTAATAGTACCTGTGTATGACAAGATGTAAAATACAGATGAGAGACATGCAAATGAATGGTGTTCCTGTCTTAGAATATCTAAAGCTTCCATGGTTTGTATGTTTTAACTGCCTCTTTAAACTGCACAGAATAAATGAAAATGAAAACAAAAAAAATGGGGCTCAGAGCTGAACAAAGAATTCTCACCTGAGGAATACCGAATGGCAGAGAAGCACCTGAAAAAATGTTCAACATCCTTAATCATCAGGGAAATGCAAATCAAAACAACACTGAGATTCCACTTCACTCCAGTCAGAATGGCTAAGATCAAAACTCAGGTGACAGCAGATGTTGGCGAGGATGTGGAGAAAGGGGAACACTCCTCCATTGTTGGTGGGATTGCAAGCTTGTACAACCACTCTGGAAATCAGTCTGGCGGTTCCTCAGAAAATTGGACATAGTACTACCGGAGGATCCCGCAATACCTCTCCTGGGCATATATCCAGAAGATGTCCCAACCGGTAAGAAGAACACATGCTCCACTATGTTCATAGCAGCCTTGTTTATAATAGCTAGAAGCTGGAAAGAACCCAGATGCCCCTCAACAGAGGAATGGATACAGAAAATGTGGTACATTTACACAATGGAATACTACTCAGCTATTAAAAAAATGAATTTATGAAATTCCTAGGCAAATGGATGGACCTGGAGGGTATCATCCCGAGTGAAGTAACCCAATCACAAAGGAACTCGCACAATATGTACTCACTGATAAGTGGATATTAGCCCAGAAACTTAGGATACCGAAGATATAAGATACAACTTGCCAAACGCATGAAATTCAAGAAGAACAAAGACCAAAGTGTGGACACTTTACCCTTTCTTAGAAATGGGAACAAAACACCCATAGAAGGAGTTACAGAGACAAAATTTGGAGCTGTGATGAAAGGATGGACCATCTAGTGATTGCCATATGCAGGGATCCATCCCATAATCAGCTTCCAAATGCTGACACCATTGCATACACTAGCAAGATTTTGCTGAAAGGACCCAGATATAGCTCTCTCTTGTGAGACTATGCCGGGGCCTAGCAAACACAGAAGTGGATGATCACAGTCAGCTATTGGATGGGTCACACGGCCCCCAATGGAGGAGCTAGAGAAATTACCCAAAGAACTAAAGGGAACTGCAACCCTATAGGTGGAACAACAATATGAACTAACCAGTACCCGGGAGCTCTTGTCTTTAGCTGCATATGTATCAAAAGATGGCCTAGTTGGCCATCACTGCAAAGAGAGGCCCATTGGACTTGCAAACTTTATATGCCCCAGTACAGGGGAACACCAGGGCCAAAAAGGGGGAGTGGGTGGGTAGGGGATTGGGGGGGTGGGTATGGGGGACCTTTGGGATAGCATTGAAAATGTAAACGAGGAAAATATCTAATTTAAAAAAAATGACCACAAAAAAAAAGAACTCTGGGAGAGAATCAGGGAGGACTCACTAGGGAGACACAGGAAGAAGCAGGCTGAGACTAAGAAAGAGGGGTAACTAACAAACTATGTGGCAGAACTTAGAATAGAATAAATAAGTTATGAGCCACCTGGGAACAAGCCTAGCTATAAGGCCTAGGCATTCATAATAAATATAAGTCTCCATGTCATTATTTGGGAGTTGATGGTTGCAAAGAAAATCCATAAACAATTTTTAATTATGTTTAAAATAATTATAAGTGTGTGTAAATGGATATGTGCACCTGTGAGTGTATGGTGTCCAGGGGATGGCATTGGGTCCTCTAGAGCTGCCTAATGTGAATGTTGGGAGTTGAACCCTTGGTTCCTCTGCAAGAGTGATTTGTATGTACTCTTAAACTGCTGAGCCATTTCTCCAGCCCTGAAGGATTCTTTATTTTCTAGGTGTTTACTATATCAATGCAAAGAGCCTGGCTTTGTGGTGCAAGAGTTTGCAGAAAGACGCCTCTTTCCAGTCTGTGGTTCTCTAAAGTCTACGGGACTCTGAGTTAAATACTGCTGAGTACTGCTAAGCACTGCTCAGTACTGCTAAGCACTGCTGAGTACTGCTAAGCATTGCTGAGTACTGCTAAGCACTGCTAAGTGCTACTAAGCACCTGCTGCCTTAGGCAAAGGAAATAAGACCTAGAGCCTGCCCTTAAAGACGTGATGAAGCTTTGTTTCTTAGGATTGGGGTTGCAGGAAGAGGCAAACTTAGTGTAAATACCTAGAGAAGAGACAAGCAACTGAGGACTGGGGCTGTAGTTCAGAATACCTGCTTAGCATGTACAAGTGCTCTATCTCTCAGTCTGAGAGAAGATTGAGGAGGAAGGAGGGGAACTTGGAACCATTGAAGAGTGTAGGCAGGACACAGACACTCTAGCATCTGATAGGAAGGATGGTCCAAGGACCATAGAATATGGTCAGAGTGATGGACAAGAAAGAGGATCTCCTCCATATCCCAGTGTCCAGACCCAAAGCAAAGTGGAGAGTCAAGATCTGGCTTTCTGAAGTAATTGGTTTGGCTCTTAAAAATGAAAAAGTTGAGCTGGCAAGATAGCTCAGCAAGTATAGTATTTGCCTTAAAAGCCTGATGACCACGTAAAGAAAGCTACATAAAAGGAAGACTGAACCAAGTCCTAAAAGTTGTCCTCTGGTCTACACACACACACACACACACACACACACACACACACACACACACATACACACACACACAAATAATTTTCTTTTTTGGTTTGGTTTGGTTTGGTTTTGGTTTTGTGTTTTGGGTTTTTTGGGGTTTTGTTTTTTTATTTTTCTCTTTATAGCCCTGGCTGGCCTCGAACTCAGAAATCTGCCTGCCTCTGCCTCCTGAGTGCTGGGATTAAAGGCGTGCACCACCATGCCTGGCTAAACTTCTTAAATCTTACTTGATCACAGAGTACACTGTAGCTATCTTCAGACACACTAGAAGACGGCTTCAGACCCCATTACAGATGGTTGTGAGGCATGATGTGGTTGCTGGGATTTGAACTCAGAACCTTTGGAAGAGCAGTCTTCTTGAAGTGGAAACTTCTGGTTTCTTTGGAAAGTCAGTTGTGTCAGATGGTGTTTTGCTGGGGCACACACATGAACGAGCATTTTCTTGAAGTGGACACAGGTGGAAGGATGTTTTGCTAAAGCAAGCATGTGAAAGGATGCAGGATGAATGACGTTAAGAAGGACCCAACAGACAATAGATGATGCTGGTTGTTATTGGTACGCCTTACCATTGTTTATTGGTCATTGTTTGTAGGGACTCCATAGAGACAGACACATCAAAGGTGGTGTGCCTGATGCTTTTTGCCACTTCTGCAGACTCGAGCCAATTGGCAGAATGATGGCAGTTGATACAGACGCACGTGCTGAGGCAAGACACGTGGTGAGGTAAGACCCATGGAGGACACGAGATGTTTGGAGGGAGTATAAATAGGACTCAACAGACTGTGAGGGGGGCTTGCTTGCATAGCTAGCTCTGCAAAGAAGGCTTCTTGGTCGCCAGTCTTCAGTGATCATTGTTTCTTTGAGAGAGGCAAGGCAAAGAACTTCTCCTGATGTCCCTGGTAGTCCTGGTTCCTCCTGCTGATTCATGCTGATTCATCTAAGACCTGGATGTCTCTGCTAGGTCATTCCACTGCTGATTCATGTTTGCTATCCCAAAACTACCGATTGATAGTTCGTGAAGTGTTTGCAAATGGATCAAGCTGCAACTGATGATTCCTGTAAATGAACTGCTGATCTCCTGATAATACAAATGAGATTTGCTCCAAAGAACAGTTTCTAAACAGGTCCACTGCCCCCATATCCTAACAACTCTTCTTTTCTCCTACCTCTGGTGGGTGATGGGATAGAAGGAGGGTTAAAGCATTTAAGAACCCATATTAAAAGTAAGATTTGAAAAATCTAAAACTATAAATTCTTTTTAATTTTTTAAGATAAGTGATTACTCTGTGCCAAAAAAATATGCAAAAAAAGTTATGAGAATTGCAAGATTTAAAGCCTCCCAGGCTCGTGTAAGTCCTCTCTCAACCCCAGTTTTTCTCATTTGTAAATCAAGAACAATTACAAAATTGTTGTGAGGGTATGATGTAGTGTTAATGGCTTGCATAGTGTGGGGAATGTAATGCCTGCCATTGCTGATATCATTATATTAATCATATATCCTCACTGAATCATTATTATATAGTAAATAAAACTATGTGTAGTAAGAGTGGCCCATGGGTTGGCTCCTTCCAACCCATGTGTGAGGTAACTTCCCACACTGCCAAATAAGTAACACTAAGAACTACATTTCCCAGATGCCTTTGCTTTTAGGGTCTCATTGGACAGTTAGGTTCCACCAATTACAGGCTTCTTTATGACACACAGAAGATGGAAGGAGGCAGAAGACATTGTGCTGCTGTTTCTCCTAACAAACAAAGTTGTCAAGATGTGAGTGTCCAATGCCTATAGCTACTCAGCCCACGCAACCTCCGCAGTCCATGGTTGCTGGGTCTGTCTTTCACACCAATCAATGGGGTCCCTGACTTCTGTTTCCTCTAGCCTTTCCAGTGACTTCATAACCACGTGATTCCTGTTCTTTGTGCTATGGCTACAGTAGATCAGGCCATCAGAAATGCTCATCTGGGTTTAGAGTTAAAAGCACTAGCTAGTCTTAGTGAGGTACAGCAGAGAAGTCTGCAGTGCTCTCAAAACCAAATCAAGGCAACAGTTTACACAGATCAAGTCCCCAGCCCTAGCTAGCACACCCATTAAGTCTGGAATTATTCCAAATAGATGAATTTTTGTTTAAGCCAGCCCCTTCTTTTTTAAGGCAGCAGCTTCTTCTGACAGCACAACCAAGGGTACAGTTTGCTCTGCAGATCTCTGTTGTGGAGCCCATAGACCAAAGGGTTGAAACACTGTGCAAAAGTAAAGATACCAAAAAGGGCCAGATTTAGAGCAAAGAAAAACACCCCACACTGCTTTCCCAAACCTATGATTATCAGGGTAGGTATCACATGTAAGCTTATTTGCAGTAGATGAACAAGGACAGTTCTCTGGGCCTTGATGTTTGACTTGTTAAAATGGCCAGCCCGCTTCCCTTCTCGGTATATCAGACAGTAACTCACAAGAATGACGGATAAAAGAAAGGCAAGGGAAAACATGCCAATGACTCTGGCAGGCATACCATTCAAAATCACAGGACAGAGCGGGGCAGACTGGAAAACAGAGGCCGGAGTAGGGCTAGTACCCTCTATGAGGAATAAGCCAACATTCTTGAGTATAACCGTGGTCCAAGTCCCAGCTAGAATCCTGTACTTAGCAGAATCCACAAAGGATGGAGAGTTCAATGGATAACAAATAGCGAGGTAAGTATTGAGAGCCATCAAGGTCAGAGTAAGGAGGATCCCTTCTCCCACACTTAGCTGCGCCCCAAATACCAGCCAACACAGCAGGAGGGGGCTGTTGGCCAGTAAGGCCCGCATTCCTTGGAAGACGACCCCCAGGCCACAGTAGGAGGAGATACAAAGCAGGTGATGGCAGAGGAGGACCAGCCGCACCTCTTTCCTCAGCTGCAGACTCTGTGACACTATTGCGATAATGACAAAGGTGAGAGATGTGGTGATTGAGAAAGCCACCACGTACACAGAGGCCTTCACGGTTGCCTCTAGTCTCAGCCAGTCAGATATGTTGCAATGCTCAGAAGACGAGTTCATGGTCTTCAGGGCTGGCTTGGCTCCTGAAAGAGAGAAAGACCAAAATGGGTGACTCTGCCTGAAGCTTCTTGTGCGCCTTCTGGCTCTGATCTGTGTTCAGGCTCAAGGACTAGACAGTGTTCTGCAAGGGATGATGACTTTACATAGCATCATGCAGGTCTTTCTTTAATTAGGGAAGGGGCATCTAGGTAAGTCCAAAAAGGAAGGCTGGAAGATGTATCAGCCTGAGCAATCAAATGGCTCAAGTTTGGGCCAAGATCTAACACAGAGAGCTAATGGCCGTGTGTCCTTTTCCATCAGGAACATAGTCAAATGACTTTGTGTTAGGCATGTGTTAAGATAGGACATACAAAGTTCCGAGGTAGCAGTTAAGGTCAGGGCTGGGGAAGGTAAGCAACTTATTAGGCCAGGGCCATCACTCATCTGTAGGTCCCTAAGACATGAGGAGGCTAACTGTGGTGGACTGCAGTAACAGGTGACACTTCCTGGGTAATTTCTAGGAAGCAAACTATCCTCATAGTATTTCTCTCAGTTCCCTGGTAGGTGTTTCATGTCTCATAACGTGGTTTTACTATGCATCTTTTCCAGATGAGAAAACGAGGCTTAGGAACGCTACAGGCTTGAGAGTCCTTCAGAGGCCCATGTTCTCTCAGCTTAACCCCAGGATAGCCCTACTGGGAGATGGTGAAATCTGTGAGATAGAGGCCTGAGGCTGCAGGTGGAGCTCGGTTAACAGAGTGCTCACCTAGCACATACAAAGTCCTAGGTTTGATCCCAGCACGGCACACGCACCGGGGCTCACAATAGCTTGGGATACCCCATTCTCTGTATTTGATCCTACTTGCCACCCTTCATTTTACCTAGAATCCCAGACAGTCCCCCAAATTTCCTCCATCCCTACTCAGCAGACCTCTCTGTCCCTGCCTGGGGTATCCCATGATGGGTACACACCTGCTCCATTCCCTGTGAGCCAAGCAGTCAGTCATGATCAGGGATCTAGTCAAGTGTGTTCCAAGACTCCAAGCCCAGTCACTGTACACTCCTGTACTGGCTAGTTTTGTGTCAACTTGACACAGCTGGGGGTTATCACAGAGAAAGGAGCTTCAGTTGAGGAAATGTCTCCATGAGATCCAACTGTAAGGCATTTTCTCAATTAGTGATCAAGGGGGAAAGGCCCCTTGTGGGTGGGACCATCTCTGGGCTGGTAGTCTTGGGTTCTATAAGAGAGCAGGCTGAGCAAGCCAGGAGAGGCAAGCCAGTAAAGAACATCCCTCCATGGCCTCTGCGTCAGCTCCTGCCCCCTGACCTGTTTGAGTTCCAGTCCTGACTTCCTTTGGTGATGAACAGCAGCATGGATGTGTAAGCCGAATAAACCCTTTCCTCCCCAACTTGCTTCTTGGTCATGATGTTTGTGCAGGAATAGAAACCCTGCCTAAGACAAATTGGTACCAGCAGAGTGGGGTATTCCTGTTACAACCTGATCATGTTTTGGGGAGGTCTGTGGAAGGACTTTGGGACTTTGGTCTTGAAGATCCATTCGTTGTTAAGAGCTCTGTGGAATGTTGTGTGGGAGCTTGGAAGATAATGTTGAGAACAGTGCAGAAGATGGAGGCCTGGCTTGTGAAATTTCAGAGGGAAAATTAAAGACTCTTTTCAGGGCCATTGCTGTTTTGATTGTGAAGATTCTGTAGTTCTGTTTAGCTGGGGCTGAAGAATCAGCTGTGATTAACAAGATACTAGAACTACTAAAGCAAAAACTTTGCATTACTGGGACTATTGATGCTGGTTATCTGGAGCTAAGAAATTAGTGGTGATTAAGAAGAGACCAGCATCATTGAGGTGACATCTTCTGGGAAGTGTTTTCTGAGAGCACAGTGGCTGTGTTCCAGATATAGCCAAAGTTGTACCTTGTGCTGTGGCTGGACTTGGTAATGTGTAAGGGTCACCCAGGTGGTACTGGTTTTGAAGGCATGAAGGAGTTGAGCAGAGCAGCTGAGGCTTGGCACTGTGAGAGGCCAAGGAAGGCCATTGGTGAAAGTCCAGCCTCAGTTGCAATTGATGGCCCAGGACTGAAGGGGTCATGCAGTGTTTTGGAGATGCCAGTACAATGAGATGACCACCAAGAGCAGCAGCAACAGCAGTGGAGTACAGGCATCTGGAGCCTAGAGGATGATGCGTGTGCTACAAAGGGCATGGCTGAAGAAGTGACCCAAGCCCTTGGAGGAGCCCAGAAGATCTTAAGTTGGACCCAGATATTGGACGGTTGGAGATTGACTTTTGCTTTTGATTGTGGCTGTGCCCTGATATTTTCCCTCTTGAAGGAAGAAACTGTTTTAGTGGAGCCCACAGTTAAGAGACTTTTAATTGTAAAAAGACTTTGGATTTTAAAAGAGATGGATATTTTAAAGAGATTGAAATTTTAAGAATATGTAAAGACTGTGGGACTTTTAAAGTTATTTAGATCTTGGGGATGAATAAGAATGTAAGGGTTGAGGCTTACTAGTGATGTGTTTGTGTGTCAAGTTGACAAGGGGTCAATTGTACTGGCTAGTTTTGTGTCAACTTGAAACAGCTGGGGTTATCACAGAGAAAGGAGCTTCAGTTGAGGAAATGCCTCCATGAGAACCAACTCTAAGGCATTTTCTCAATTAGTGATCAAGGGGGAAAGGCCCCTTGTGGGTGGGACCATCTCTGGGCTGGTAGTCTTGGGTTCTATAAGAGAGCAGGCTGAGCAAGCCAGGAGAGGCAAGCCAGTAAAGAACATCCCTCCATGGCCTCTGCATCAGCTCCTGTTCCCTGACCTGTTTGAGTTCCAGTCCTGACTTCCTTTGGTGATGAACAGCAGCATGGAAGTGTAAGCCGAATAAACCCTTTCCTCCCCAACTTGCTTTTTGGTCATGATGTTTGTGCAGGAATAGAAACCCTGACTAAGACAACTCCTTTCTTTATGCTGTAGAGGAAGATCACTGGGGACCAAAGTTGAGAAGAAAGTAATAAGGGTGAGCAGAAAGAGACAGAGTAAGGCTCTGGGTGAGTGGGGGCGAGCATCTCAGATGAGGTGAAGTAACTCACCTATTTCCTGGGTGCTAGAACCCAGAGAGAGTGCTTGGAAGTCTCTGCTTCATAACTGTCTGATTTGGTCATTTTCTTGCCTCTCCTCAGTTTCTGACAGTCACAGGATTCATCAGAGGATAAATGGAAGAAATGTTGAAGAGAGGCCCAGACTGCCATCAGTTTTTAGGGAAGGTGATTATGTTTTTAGAACACAAAATAACTCACTGATACTATTTTCCTGCCTTAATCCTTCTCTAATGACCATTTCTAACACATACACACACACACACACACACACACACACACACACACACACGCCTGCGCGAAAGCATATAGCTATCCATATATCTACCAATCTATCCAACTATATATACCCATCCACTTACTCACCCACATACCAATACAAACATCTAGCTATCCATATACCTGCCAGTCTATGCTATTCATCTATCTATGTATCTATCTATGTGTCTATCTATGTGTCTATCTATGTATCTATCGATGTATCTATCTATGTATCTATCTATGTATCTATCTATGTATCTATCTATGTATCTATCTATGCATCTATCTATCTATATCTATCTATCTATCTATCTATCTATCTATCTATCTATCTATCTATCTATCTATCTATCTATCTATCTAATATATCATCGATCCATGCATTCACCCAACTATCCATCAATCTAACCACCCATTCACTTCACTCCTCCTGATCCTCCCCATAGATGGATAGATGATGTTCAATATTTGAATTTTCTCAGGAGACACAAGCAGTATTGAAGCTTCACGTCAGGGTGTTTGAGATCTGTCTTGAGTGTAGACCATACACCAAGAGAAGGAAGCTGAGAACTCTAGATGCAGCCAAGGATATTGAGTTATGAGTGACAGTGTTTCACCTAACTAGACATGGAGTCCTAATGTCAGCATTTGGGGTACACTACCAAAGAGCACTGGTCCCCTTCAGCCACTTTTCCATGGTTGGGACAGGAGTGTGGACATGATGAATAAAATGGAAGCTGAGCCTGGGAAAGACTTCTGAGGAGAACCTGGGAAGGGGATGTCCTCTTTATCCACAGTGAACAGAGACATCTATGATAGGAAAGGATGATGAGCAGAACACACAGAAAGGGAGAAGAGGAGACATTTAGATTCAACTTCCTGGGAAAACCAGGAACAGCAAGCTTACCAAAGAGACCGGACTGAGCTGGGGAAATGAGTGCTATGGGGGAAAGGGCTAGGCTCACTTACACCACGAGGTGCAGAGTAGAATATGTGGAGAAGATTATATAAAACAGAGATGCTAATAGACAGTGTAAAGCACTCATGAGCCCTACACACAGAGAAAAAAGTGAAGAAGAGGGAATTAAAAACCAGTAGGAAGCCAGTTAAATGACACTTGCTGCCAAGCCTGTTGGCCTGAGTCTGCTCCCTGGGACTCACATTTATACAGGAGAGGGCTGATTCCTGTAAGTTTTCTTCTGACCTCTACATGTGTGTCATGGTATGTGAGAAACTCTCCCACCCCAAAATGAATATATCAACAAGCAGCAGCAGCAACAACAGTAAAAATAACAATAAGTTGAGAGCAAATCTTATCTTCTGGGAAGGGAGGAAACAGTTTGAGACTTTGGAGGGAAGGAGCTAGGAGCTGAAAGCAACTTCTGGCCCAAGGCGATTACATCAGCTGTGGGTTTTCAGACTGTGGTGCCCCCAACTCTCAAAGTGGCATTGGAAAACATGCAGGGACAATCAGTCTCTCCCAGTCATTCTTATCTGTTCCCATCTGTAAGTTAATGATCCCCAAACATGAACTTCACACCTGTCAGCTTCCTCATCTGCAGGCCTGGCTATCTTCCTTCACCTCCTCCACAGACTTCTCTATCTGGATGCTTCAAAAACTTCATTATGAGGCGCTGGCACAATTCCATATTATATCTGAATTGACAGAGGACCTGCCTCCTCTGCTGTCTCTGTTTCAGCCCGGGACACTATTTCTCCATTCTTGAAGCAGGGTTGATACTGACTGCTCCTCCCTAATGTAAAACCATCTTCTACTTACTACATCTGTCCATTTTTTTTCCAACAGAAAAGGCAAATCAGATCTCCCTAATTCCAATTTATTTTATTTTATATATATGACCATTTTGCTTGCAAGTATAAATATATACACCACATGCTTGCCTGGCATCCAAAGAAGTCCCAGTAGGGTGTCACAGTTTTGGGAACCCAAACTGCAGAGCATTGTGAGCTGGCACGTGGTGCTGGGAATTGACTCTGGATCCCCTGGAAGAGCAAAAAGTGCTCTTAACTGCGGAGCCATCTTTTCAGCCCCACAAATCAGATCTCTTATTTCAACAAACAGCCCTTGATCTCAAATGCCTTTTCTCATTTCATCTTTCCCCATCAAACGTACTCTCTAGAACTCAACCAGACACTCAGGGAAATGCAGTTGGCAAAGTTTCCTCTCTCCATGGGTTCAGCAACTTCCTGGTGTCAGCAGCATTGGCTCCTTTCCTCCCTGAATACTGCAACTTCCTGTCTGCCTCTCTTGTCCTAGAGAACAGTGTATGAAACTTTCTTAGTTATTTTGGTTTCTTGGTTCTTCTTTGATCTATTGCCTGTTGTGGGAAATAGGGAGAAATACTTGTGATTGTTGCTTCGAACAACCTAATGCTTATGGGTAGAATATGTGGGTCCTTTATTCATGTCAAAGTATTGGTTAATGGAGAAGTACTGTGTCTTGGTCTTCTGACTATTTGTGATACACAGTCAATGTTGTCATTTGGATTCCTTGTACTCCTGATTTTCTTTATATGAGTACACTGTAGCTGTCTTCAGACACACACCAGTAGAGTGTGCATCAGATCCCATTACAGATGGTTGTGATCCACCATGTGGTTGCTGGGAATTGAACTCAGGACCTATGTGAGAGCAGTCAGTGCTCTTAACCTCTGAGTCATCTCTCCAGCCCCCTGATTTTCTTATATTCCCTGAACTTCCTGGTTCCACTTGAGCACACTTTATCTGGTACCTCTGCATGGTTGATTGTCTGGTACCTCTGCCTGGTTGATTATCTGGTACCTCTGCATGGTTGATTGACTTCTTGTTTCTCTTCAGCATCCAAAACGAATGATGAACAAGCAGAGGAGATGCTTAGCCTCCCACAATGCAATGGAGGAGGTGAGTCTTCATTTGTGAGTCTGCTAGAGAGAAAGACCCCACCCCTTTTCCCATCTGACCCTGTTCTTTACATACTCAGGCGAAGTCATAGAGGCAGAACCAAGGATCAAAATAATGGGGAATGAGATGTGTAATGAAGGAACAGATGGGTGGTCAATCCTTTGGTGACAGAGAAGAAGCCTTATCAGGCTCCTCTTCAGAGTCTCAAAACATGGCCATTCAATGCAGGAGACACTAAGTCCCCTTATAACTTTCTGTTTGTCAGAGGCCACTCTCCTGCGGCCATTTTCCTTGGCCATTCTGAGTCAACTGAGTAATTGTTTCCTACAGAGGGAAGTAGTTCTTGTGAACAAACGTGTGATGAACAAGAGCCCCAGGATGACCTGCCCTCATCCCTGAGACAAGAAGCAGGTGAGTGAGGGGAGCACGGTGTGGTCTGCAGGGTTGTGGAGGCTGAATTTTGAGCTGGGGTTTCCTGCTGTGTTTGCTCTGTATGCACATCACCATGAAGAGAGGGTCATGCACTGGCTGTTCTTTTATTTGCCTATGGCATTCTGGGTAATTTCAGGGTGGTAAAAAGTCTTGAGAACATCATGAAAGAATATATTTTATTAGGTGCTCACAGGTCACTTTTTTAGGAATCTGCTGGGTGGGAGAACACTCGTTGCTTTTGTCTTTTCACAGTCACTAAGGTCGTAATATATTGAAACTATAGGACAATTTGGTGTCCTAATTTCTTGATCTCCATGGAAACCAAGTAACGTTGATTAATCATTTATTTCCTTATCTTTTTTCCAAGAACCTGTCAAAATTCTTAAAGGGAACTATTGTTTCATTTGTCTGATACAATTCAATAAAACCCAAAACTATTTGACACATATACTTCATGTTATCTGGACCATATACTTTCTATGCATTCTTTGATACATATGTCATCCCTTCATTCCTAAAGCTCTTAAGACTTAGTCAGGGGAAATTGTTACAAACTTAAGGCTCTAGGTACATAGAAGTGAATAAGATGCTGGCATGTTTCAGAACTTGAAAAGGACAAGGAGATCAGAGATCAAGTTTCCAGATGATTCAACATGGGCTCCACGTTCTCTGATACAGATGGTTAGGTTCTTGTGGTCTGAACCCAACATGGACGTTCAAGGGTCTTCTGACACTTAAGGGAGCCTGCAAGGGCCCATTGTAAAGAGGTTTTACTTACCAAATAGGAATGCTTAGGAAGAGAAGAAGAAGAAGAAAAAAATATCTCAGAGAATTAGAAAGCATGTGAATGTAGAATGTAGTATTACATAAGAGTGGGGAGCCCCAGAAGAATAGAGCTAGGAAATATTAACACAGAGGCCATGTAAAATGTAGTACGTACTACAGAGGTAAAGGTGGATGATGAAGAAGACAGCAGATTCCTGGGAGAGAAAATCTAATGCTAGCGAGAGTTGCAAAGACCTTCCCAAGTACCATCTTTAACTGGTACTAACCAAGTTATTTTAAACTAATGAAGAACTATGCTTGTGAGTCCAATTCTCTCAGAATTGTAGAGGAAATGTGCAAGAATTGAACTGAGCCAATTGGTGGATCTTCATAAGTGGCTATGTTTGTGTGTTGGGGGGCTGCTGGTTGATTTCTAGTAGGCAAGTAGAATGTGGCTGTTCCTGATTGGTGGCTGTCCAGAAGTATGACTATACAAATCATCAGTTGGCTTGTAGAAGTTCATTGCTGGATGATTAATCATTAAACTTAATGATTAATTAGGATTATTCTGGTTGCTGCTTCTTTAAAGAATCATAGATTAATGTATTTCCTTAGGAGTATAGGAACTTTTAAAGATTTGTTTTTAATTCTGTGTATGTATGTGTGTCTAAGTGTGGTTTGTGCATGTGCATATGAGGAAATCCTAGAGGCCAGGAGAGGATGTTGTAACCAGAGTAGAGTTGCAGGTGGTTGTGATCCATCTGATACTGGTGCTGGGAACCAAACTAAGGTCCTCTGGAAGATCAATGGAAGCTCTACACTAAGCCATCTCCCCAGATCCAGTACAGGAACTTTCCATTTTTGGTTTCTCTTTTGGGAAGTCCATCGTTTGAAGCTTACAAGAGAGACAATTAAGTAGTGTCTGTATTGAAAATGTCTTTTCTGTTAGAGGACACTGAATCTAAACTCCTAATCCTACTTCACTAAGTAAGGGTTATAGAACAATGGTTTGAGAGAATTGTGTCTGTGGATAGGGAGAGAAAAGGGAAGTTATAGTATTTTAATAAATTACTGGTGTAATATAATGCTATACAATGGGTTTTGATAGTATTCTTTTCCCATCACCAACTCATCCCCGATCCTCTCCAAATTCTGTCTCTTGCCTGTATTTGTGTGTCTCTTGCTCTCTCTTAAAAAATCAAAACAAAGCGAAAGAACAAAAAAAAATACTCAAACAAGAGAAGCCTCCACCCCCCAAAACCACAAAGTTTGTGTGATCAACTACTCCTGAGTGTGGAGCCCACCCTGGATGGGGTTGACATACCCAGTGGTGCTCTAGAGCTTGACACCCCATAGAAAATAAACGTCTAGATGAGGCACTGATCTTCTCAAGCATATAACATTACATTGCTCATCAAGCAAAAGTAGAACATGAAAGTACTAAGATAATGAGCTTAGGAGAGATGGGAGAAGCTACTGTGATTAGGCGAGGCATTCCAGGGAAGGGACAAGGGCTTTTATCACATCTAGTCAAGTCCTGGTGGCTTAGAATGGTTGATTATAGAGACAAGCACAGATGAATCTTTCAGGACCTCTGAAATACATCTGTGACCACATAATCTGGAAGTTCCATTTTCAAAAAGATCTCAACTTCACAGTTGAGGGGCTTTGTCAAAGAAAGCATCATTCCCCAGAGAATAGTCTAGAATGACAAGTACTGGTGGGGACGTGGAGCCACTAGAGAACCTCCTCCCTTGTTATATAGAGCTACTTGACAAACATGTAAAGCCCCCGTCCTGCGCCACCCCCCTCCCGGCATTCCATTGTGAAGTGGAACCATTAGTTAAGTCCTGCTGATTATTAAGTACAAAACGCATAGTGGTTGTGAGAACACAAGGAGGAGCCCGGGTTCTGCCGTGGGAGACTGGCTTTGAAACAGCAACCCCATGATGAATGGAAGAAGGATGTGTGGTTCTCAGTGTGAACAGTGTGTTGCCATGGGTGGACTACCAGGCTCTCAAGAGAAGCACGGGCTAAAAGGGGGACATCAATGACCTGATAGTAGTTGACTCAAGCTTACATCCACAGTGAGAAAAATGACTTATTCTCAGACTGGCAAGCCATCATGTGCCTTTGTGAACGTTCCATGGTAGAGTAGGACCAAGGTTCTTTGTACTTTGGCTTCTGTCTGGTGGGTGGGTCCACATTCATTAATTTGTGAGGCTGGTTTGGCTTGGGAACTTGTCAGACCTTCACGTCCATCTGTCTGTTTTGTTCCGTTATTTTCTGCTATTCAGAAAGATGGGCGAATCAGGGGCAGACACAAGGAAAAACACTTTTTAAAAGTTCCCGAGACTGAATGTAGCAAGAATAAACATAGAGATAGAATATTTGCTACATACTGTACCTACAAATTAAGATAGAAATTTCTCTATGTTGATTTCTACATGCATCTTTAACTAACCTGACTCAGAAATAAAAGCACAATGAAACAAGTTCCAGTTGAGACTGAGTCACTTGGTGTGGTGGTTCAGGAACACTATCTGAATTGTGCACAAGCAGTCTGGAATTTGCATCTGTAGGACACTCCCAGCAAGCCTTCAGATGATCTTATGGATAACAGCATATATGAAAGCTGGAGACTATCACTCCCATACCTGAAGCTGAAAGCTTGTTGAGTGAAGGTCCTGGTAGGGGTGGGAGGAGACACTGCACTCAAAGCATATGGCTTCTACAGAAAAGGCCACAGTTGGTTGTGCCTAGAACTTCGAGAAGCAGGTAGTTCAGGGTCTGTAGACTTTGCAAAGCAGAAGTGGTTATGCACAGGCTACCCTGAACCAATCATCCAAGCAGTTGGAAGGTGACTACTGCTGATTGGCTGGATTTAAAATTTGTACCACCGCTTCTGATTGGGTAGATTTCAGATGCATGGTTAGCAAGCAGGTAGTCGATGGTTAAATGGGAAGGGTTGGGAATTGGTAACATCAGCAAAGGTTACCTTTGACTGTTTTCAAAGCAGAGTTTTAATCTTCCTCGTGGAAGATAAGAACGTTAAATCTTTCTTTATGACTACCTGTAGTAAATTAAAGGTGGGAAATGAGAAGTAATGTAGATGTGGAAAGAAAATGGCTCCATTTGATCTCGGGTGTGATTGCTGGAGCAGGCATTCTGTTCACATCTTTTTTTTTTTTTTTTTTTTTTTTTTTTTGTTTTTGTTTTTGTTTTTCCGAGACAGGGTTTCTCTGTGTAGCCCTGGCTATCCTGAAACTCACTTTGTAGACCAGGCTGGCCTCAAACTCAGAAATCTGCCTGCCTCTGCCTCCCGAGTGCTGTGATTAAAGGCGTGTGCCACCATGCCCGGCCTTCTGTTCACTTCTTAATCTTTACTGTTGTTGTTTTTATTTTTCCAAAAAGCAGCTCCTCTTTAGTTCAGACTATCTGTGCAGTCAGCAGTGGGGGCTCTCCTCTGTCTCTGTCTCAGGATCCATGCACAGCCATTTTCTTAGTTAGGACAAGTATACAGGGTGCTAGATTACGATGGTACCAAGAGAGGGGTTGGAAAGGCTTGCTTCTGACCTGCTGTTCTATGAGAGACAAGGTGACTTGTGCCCTAAAATAATCGAACAGATATAGTTCTGACAAAGGGGGCAAGACAGGAGAGGAAAAATTAAAAACAGGAACTGAAAGAAGGGAAATGTAAAAATATTTTGGAGGAACAAGAGAAGGGGTGGGATCTATGCATTTACAGGAAGGTCATGTGTCACCGCTGGGGGGAGGGGCAGTAGAAGATCAACGTTCAAGGCTACCTTGGGCTTGAGTAAATTCAAGGTCAACCTGGAAAATTAGGTGATATCCTGTCTAAAACTGAAACATTAAACAAAACAAAACTGAAAGTGTAGCTCACTGGTAGACTGCTTGCCTTGCACAAATGAGATCCTGAGCTTGGTCCCCAGTATTACAAAATTAGATAACAAACCTATGTACACCCACAATTTTGGCCCAGGAGCACAGCAACCCACACGTGAAAAGAAGTGTTCCTGTGTCATGTGTTCCCCAACATATGTGCCAGAAGACCTGGAAGCAAGGATGGGAAGCAGCCAAGGAGGTAAGGAGTAGATAAGTCTGCCCAGCGGTCCTGGGTTAGGGATGGCTCAGTGAGAACCCATAGCTTCTAGTCCGGTCTAGTCCAGTCCATCCAAGAATCCAGTCCTCTGCATTTTCTTGTTGGGAGCTGGAGAGAAGCAAGAAACTTTTACAGAGCCATGTGGGAGGAGATGGAGTCAGTTGGTCACATGTAGATGAAGTAGAAGAAATGTACTCTTTTTTAATTCATTCATTAATGCATTCATTCACACCCCAAATACTGCACTCCCAGTCCCAGTCCCCTACCCCCTTAGAGTCCTTCCTTCATCCCCTTCTCCTTCGCCTCTGAGAGAGTGAAGATCTCCCCCTTATGAGTATCCCTCCCACTGTAGTGTATCAAGTCTCTACAGGATTAGGCACATCTTCTCCCCCTGAGGCCAGACAAGGCAGTCCTCTGGTACATTTGTCCTGGGAGCCCTGGTCCAGCTCCTATAGGCTCTTTGGTTGGTAGCTCAGTCTCTGAGAGCTCCCAGGGCTCTGGTTTACTGTTGGTCTTCCTGTGGAGTTTCTACCCCCTTCAGGGCCTCCAATCCTTCCCCAAACACTTCCATAAGGATCCCTGAGCTATGTCCAATGTTTAGCTGTAGATATCTGCATCTGTTTCAGTCAGCTGCTGGTTAGAGCTCAGAGGACAGTTATACTAGGGTCCTGTGTGTGAGCATAACAGAGTATCATTAATAGTATCAGGGATTGGTTCTTGCTCATGGGATGAATCTCAAGTTGGGCCAGTTACAGGTTGGCCATTCTGGCAGTTTCTGCCCCATCTTTATCCCTACATTTCTTTTAACCAGAACATATTTGGGGTAGAAAGTTTTGTAGGTGATTTAGTATCCTTATCTTCCCAGTGGAGTTTCTACCTGGCTACAGGAGGTAGCATCTTCTGGTTCCATATCTACAGTGTTAGGTGTCTTAGATAAGGTCACCTGAAAAATTAAACTCTTCAAGCCATCACTTATCTTGTCTGGTGCTCTAGGTACTGAGTCACACCCATTCTTCCCTGCCACCCAGGACTGCTGAGTCACCTTTTGCAGCTAGATATTTTTTAGCTGCCATGCTATGATAAGGCCATCCCTACTGTGTGAACCTCTGCTTTGGAGGAGGAGAGAGTTCAGGCCAATCTGGGGTGCATTCCCAACCAAAGCCCTCAAGCATGTCAGAGAACCAGTTAGGGCTTGCCTACAACACTTCCTACCAAATTCTCATTTTATTTGTACAAAAATGTGTTAACATATAAAATGTCTCATAGGGAGGTAGTAGTGGTGGTGGTGGGGCAACAATGTCTAAGGCCCTCCCTGGATTCCCAGTTGTCAGTTCACTGGGTTTAGATTCTACTAAGAGGGAGGAAAGAAATGGCAATCCAAGCTTTGCTGTAGGCAAGGCCTCTGCAGTGTGAATGGTCCTAAGGGTTGTAACTTCTATTTGTTATTTCTTTCCCCATTGCCACTTTCTGTCTTCTAGAAGGTGTGGGCACCAGGAAGAACATTCCTGCAAGAAAACCCAGAAAGCAGAGTAGTAAGGAAACAGTGGCTGTTTACATGCTTTTGATATTCCTAATAACTAATCCCAGAATTACTATTGTTATTGTGTATGATAATAGAGTAGACTTTGGTGACCTTGAACCTGTTATTTTAATGACAAGGACACTCTCTACATGAGTGATTAAGCTAGAAACCTTGGCGGGAAGTATGATTGTTTTTGACCATTGGTGTAGGGGTGACTAATCTGATTTTATGGGTCAGGTAAGGAAATAGGTTGTCTCCTAGAGACCCCAGGAACAGGTGAAGGGTGGTGGACAGCTGGACTTCAGCCACATCAGACTTCTAACTGACATAATGCTTACATAAACTTGTGCTGTTTTAAGCTACTGAACTTTGGGTAACTTGCCCTGAGAACAATAAAGACTGGTGCATATTTTGGAATAGTCAGGAACTGCATAACCGTGACCATGACAATGACATCCCACATATCTGAGTGTGTCCTCATAAGATGGTATTTCTCTATAGGGTTTCAAAATCACCTACTGACACATTTCTCAGAACATACCCCACTGGTAAGCAATGTATGAGTTTGCTGAAAGTAGCATGCAGTTTCAGCATGTTCTTAAACATTCAGAAGTAGCTTTGAAATTACCCAATGAGGAGAGACTGAAGATTTGTTTGTCATTGCTGTATTTTATTATATTATATTTCATTTTATTTCTGAGACTATCTCTCACTGTGTAGTCCTGGCAGGTCTGGAGTCTGCTTTGTAGACCATGGTAGCCTGGAACCCACAGAGATCTGCTTGCCTCTTGTTTCCTGAATAGTGGGATTAGAGGCATGTTTCATCCAGCCTTTGGGACCTTTGAGGAGGAATTTCAAATACTAATGTGGAAAAGGCATGGTGTGCTGTGACGGGATTTGAAAGACTCAGTGAGGACTCAGCAGGAAGTGAAGAGCATTCTGGAGAAAACCTATGTTTCTTCAGTCTACACCCTTCTATTTGAACATATGACCATAAAGGAGGTTTCAGTGTCTTTGCAATTCTTATTTTACATTAAATGTATAGTGGAAAGCACAAATCCTAAGCACAGCCTTTGAAGGATCCTGCTAATTGTATGTCTTAACAATAAAATCTTGTGGAGACACAGAACATGACCTTGAAGCTGACAAGATTTTCTGTGCCTTTCGTTGCCCCTTATTCATCAAGGCAGACACTTATTGTCCAAGGATACTTAGTTTAGGTTGTTTTTAAGTGCTTTATGAGTAAGATTTCCCAGCATGTTCTTTAGTGTAAAGGTTGCTTTCTCCAAAGAATGATTCTGCTGTGAACTTTTGTTGAAGAATGCAGCGGCAGTTGGCTCCTTTTTATTGCTATGTAGTCTACTTTGTCTGAGTACCCCAATTTTTTTGTATGCTCTCCAAATGCTAGATCCTCAACATTCCCACTTTGGGACATGACAAAGGTGTTAGGAGTGCCCATGGAGACATCTCTCTGTGGCTCTGTGCTTTCAAATTCTTACAGAAACATCTAGGGGTGACATGCTGGTACATAGGGTAGATTTTTTCTTGTTCCTCTGCCAAGATCCACAAAGACTATGATGAGGACCAAGCCAGGAAGATGCTGCACACACAGGCCTATGTGGGGACTAAAGAGGAGTAAACAGGAATGTCCCTGTTTTACAAGGCAATGCTGGCAAATGGACCTTTTCCTGCTCCGTTTGCTAGCTTTGGTTCCTGCATTCTATCCATTCTCTGACCATGGTTTTAACAGAGTGGCATCAGCTTAGCCGTCTCAGTGGGGCAGAGCCCACCAGAGTGAGGGTCTGGCAATAAAGGTGGGTGTCATCAAAGCTACTCTGGGCCAACCCATACCTCCTAAGTGAGAGGTATACCCTCAGGTGCCTGAGGTTCTGCTCTGATATCATGCCATGTCATTCCAGATGCTGCACCCTCACCTGTGGGCTTATATTTTTCAAAACCTATGTTCATAAGGGTTCTTAAACACTCCAACATTTCTTACAGCCCACTGAACAAAGGTAGGGGAGGAAGAGAAGTTAATAGGAGCAGGGGGACCTGGACTTGTTTAGAAGTAGTTCTTTGGGGAGACTGCAGTCTTTGTTGTCAGCAGTCCAGTCCACTAGCAGAACACCAAACATGGATCGGCAGCAAAGGCTCGATCCAGAAGAAACCACGAGTCTCTGCTGGTCAATCTGCAGGAGGCTGCAGAAGGCGTCAGAAACCACCAGAATATCATGAGAAGTTCTTTGGTGCATTTTTCTCTATGAAATCACTTTGTGACAAGTGAAGATCGACAAGGAAAGCAAGGCTAACCAATGCAAGAGCGTTATCCACTGTCTGTTGGGTTATACTTATATACTTTCCAAATATCATGTGACCTCTCAAGGATCTGCTCCAGTAAAACATCACATGCCCCTTCTTCTCAAGACAGCGTCCAGAAAAACACCATATGTCTATTCTCTGCAAAGCATCCTCTCACATGTCTGCTTCAACAAAACATCCTCTCAGAAGAGAGCTTCCAGAAAAACATGACATCACACAACTGAGTCTCCAAAGAAATCACAAATTTCCACTTCACTCATCTTTCATTCAGACCATTCCTTTTCTCACCCAGTTCCAGGCCATCAGGGCCTGAAAGTAAGGCAAAGAATTTCCATAGAAGGAACCAGAATTAGACTGGAAGCCCTGGATACCAGAATAGAAGCCTGAGTTTCAGAGTAGGTCTATGTGTCACCTGTAGCTCCCTCCCTACTTCAATCCTGACCATTATCCAGGAAGGTCTAGAGTTCCTTTCTGGGGACTGTTCTCTGCAGTGAGTAAACTGCCCTATCCAGGTGTGTGTGTGTGTGCACAAGACATGAAGGTCAAAGGATTAGCACTGATATGTGCTTTCCATTTAAAAAAAATAGGGTGTTATTATCATACTGCAAATGGTCCCAACAGCCAAGTGTGTGACAGTGATGTTCCTAGCATTACAATGGTGCTGCCAGTCTTAGCTGATCTGTAACCCAAATGTGGCTCAGCAGACTTAAGGCATCAACTAAACCCTCAAGATGGTTTCAAAGTTCTAAGCCAGATGCCAGGGAAAACTGCTTTGTAGTAGGTCTCAGTCCCTGAGAGAAGGTAGGCCATTGCCCAGCATGAGGTATCAGGCTATCATGCGCAGTAGCCTCTGTAGGAGAGTCCCAGTGCCAGCAACCATTAGTAGAGGCAGGCACTACTCAGTCACAGCATATTTCCATAGCCCCTGGGAAGGGTAGTATAACATGCTAGTCTTGACTTCTCACAGGACTGAGCAAGTATTCAACCCAGTTGGTTGAGTTGCCAGCTTGAGCAATGGCCATATCTGCTTTCAGTTTCATGTAACTGGCTTGAGCAGTGGGCGCCAGCTTAACTGAGCTCACGAACCATGCCCAGGTGAGTCTTGATGGAATTTTTCAGAAACTGGTTCTAGCTTGAAGTACCCTGGACCCCAGGAGTATCATGGGGTTGGAATGTCCTTTAGTATGCTGTTCTCTTTGGAAGACCACAACAGTTTTGGTGCTTCCCCTGTTGTCAGTTTCGGGTCTGTTGTTGACTCTACTCAAGATGGATGTCTTATTTGGGAAAATTCACAAAGCCTCCCTCTGTGCATCAGACCTTCACTTCCACCAATAAAGCTATTGTTCCCAGCCACTAACAATCAGTGAACATCCAGAGGGACCCTGTCCCAAACAAAGTGCTAGGCAAGGATAGACATGTGTCATTGTCTTCTGACCTTTGCACGTGTGCACTGGAACAGACTTGCCTGCATTCATACACACACATGAACATGAACATACATACATCCTATATTTCAGCACACACAGATAAACAAATAGTAACAATCCATCACTGCACCACTAGACAGACCTTCTACTTCTCCAGAGCTGTGGGCCCATGAGTTTGGATAATTAAAGAGAAAACCCAACAAAAGATTCTACTAGGCTTCCTTAAAGTCCCTCCACCCCAACCCTGGCCCTTCTGGTGGTATATGAAACATGTGAGAGGGTTCATGCTACAACTTGAAGAGAATAGAGACTAAGAAAACTCTCCACATGGAAGTGGAGAGCATTCCTTGACTTCCAGTGTAGCATTCTCTGGGTTGGATTTGCACGGTAGATACATGCCCCAACATTTATCATTCCATTAGCAGGAATTAGCTTTCACAGGTGTTCAAAGGGAGGTGCTCTCCATGGCCACAGCCCAAGACACATGAAGAACTGAAATTCAACTCTGGCATCAAATTGCATATGACTAAACTGTTAAGAATTGTGCCCATTTCTAAGATCTGAAGTTTGAAAACAGTATCTGAATGCTGCTTTTATTTAAGGCCCAGAGAATTACGTTATATCTCTGAATATTGATTCTGTTCTTTTGTTTTGTTTTGAAGGAAAAAAGAAAGGCCACAACTGGTCAAAACCGAAATGGAGAAAGCCAATGAGTGTACAGAGAAAACGTAAGCAAACCGAGGGAAGGGTACAGCTCTTGTGTTTATTAAGGTGTTGTCCATTGCACACTTGGGGGCTCGTGAGTTGCTGAGCCATGATTTTGTGTGTGTATGTGTGTGTGTGTTGTATTCACACAGGTACATATGGGTGCACATTCTTGCCCCCACATGTGTGGACCTGAGGAGGATGTCAAATATCCTGCTCTCTCATTCTCTACCATATTCCCTTGATAATTGTCAGTCAGCAAGCCCCCATGAGCCTGTCTCTAGACCCTTAACATTAGTCCTATAGGTACATACCTATGTACTTTTTACGTAGAAGCTGGTATCTGAACTCATAGCCTCATGCTTACCTATTTATTGCTCTGTGCAATCTCCACCCTCCCACAAACATTTTATAGCTACATTAAGATATGGATTATGATGCTGTAACAAAGTCTTTTACCAACAGTTTGTTTCTGGTACATGTGGTGGTCCAAAGTTGAAAGGGAAGTGCTGTCATCCTCAGAATAAAATTTTTTATTGATTTATAAAAATGTCTAGAAGAAGGATGAATGAAGCAACCAGGCTGCATGTTCATATGTAAAAATATGTGTGTGTGTGTGTGTGTGTGTGTGTGTGTGTGTGTGAGAGAGAGAGAGAGAGAGAGAGAGAGACAGAGACAGAGAGAGAGACAGAGAGAGACAGAGACAGAGACAGAGAGAAACAGAGAGACAGAGACAGGGAGACACACAGAGAGAAACCTGCCAAAGCATTAATTTTTGCCTAAATTCAGGTCTTTTAATTATTTATCTGTCTAGAGAGAGAAAGATATACTCGACAGAAAAATAACTGACAGTCCATGATTGTAAATGTGCTCATTGAAGGACTGATGGGATGGCTCTGTGGGTGTAAGCACGAGGCCCAGAGTTTGGATCCCTAATACCCACATTAGAGTGTGGGCATAATGTACATATCTGTAACCCCTCACTGGGGAGGCACATCCAGGTAGACCCCTCACAGTGCTTGATTGGTAAGTCTAGTCAGATCAGTGAGTCCCAAATTGACTGTCAGACCTGTGGCAACAGCAAGGTGGAGAGCTATTGAGGAAGACACCAAACTTTGATCTCTGGCCTCCATGCATGTTCAGGCACACACACATGCACATACATAGGAACACATTCATGTACACACATGCACACATATGCAAAGATACATACATTGGTTATTGGAATAGATGTGATGTCTATATTTTTATTTGTTTTTTAAAATATTGAATATGATCAGCCTTTGTCATGAAAGGTATTCTTTAGGGATACATACAAACACACACACACACACACACACACACAGAGAGAGAGAGAGAGAGAGAGAGAGAGAGAGAGAGAGAGAGAGAGAGAGAAAGAGAAAGAGAGAGCACACAATTGACCTTAGAATGTTTTGAACAATTTAACCACAAATATATCTACATGGTGGTTTCCTATAATCTTATACCTATATTGTGTATATATTTACAAACATCCCTGCTGTCTGATTTTAGTGATGGTCTAAAGGATTCCTTTCTCCTAAACAAAAGCTAAATGCTGTTTTTCAAATGATTATCAATTTTGCATCAGGTCTATGAAGTTGGCATTGGAATCCAACTTGATATTAATTTCACCAACTAAGAGTCTTATGCTCTTGACAATGTCCTGGCTGTGCTGTTGACGAATGTGTACATTTTTGTTTGAAAAGGAGAAAAGGGGGCTGCATCCATCTTTTTGAATGCGTATAATGAAAACCACACTATTTGGGCTGAGGTTTTTGAAAACCCTTCCATTAATTATCTTCATGTGTAGGCAAATAGATTTCTTTCCAACATATTAATACAACTGAATCCTGCATGTGCTTTAACCCTGACTTCTGCCTGGAAGACCACAGCTCCTTGTTGTGAGCTCTTATCCACAGTGTGCGGAGAAAGCACCCTGAAGTAGCAAGATGCCTCCCTCTCTCCTTCCATTTCCCCTGTGGTTTGGCTCAACTCCGAGTTTGCCTGTGTCCCTCCTAGGTGGCAGAATAGCTGTTGTCCAGGCAGCTTTCAAGAGAAAGAAAATGAAAAAGAACCCAGGACGCACTGCTAAGATCAGGGGTAAGACAGCTTCTGTGGGTCTTTCCCTTCACCTTTGTCTGGTAAGGTTGGGGTTATCTGAAGATTAAACACAAAAGAAAGCAAAACCAAAAACACTACTCAAGCTTACTTATCAATTTGAGAGTAAAGCTGTTAGGAGCAAGAGCATAAATTGTATTTATACCACCAATGTGTCTCTCCTAATTTCTTCTTAGTTGAACCGTATTTTTATGGAAATACTTTTCTCTTATATATTGGTTATTAAAATGGCCAGATCTGGAAGAGGAAAGAAGATTTACTCTCAGTCCTTTCCTTCCCCTCTTTTGATGAGTTCTTTCTCATCTTGGATAGGCCCTGTAGCTTTCCGGGTCCATTTCTGCAGCAGCAGTTTTCCACAGGAGAAGCTGAGAGCCCTTTCTGACCTGGTACCCAATTTTTGAGACAGGCAGACCATGTCTGAGAGAACAAAGAGCAAAGGAATGAACCTTCATGCTTTCTCCAATTTAAAGCACTTCCTCTCTGTTAGCCTGGGCAAACCCCAGACTAGAACATGCAAGTAGGGCTGGCACCACCCCGTTTTTAGCTCTCTTGGAGCTCTGCCTCTATTCCCTAGCAGCTGGTGTGCAGCCATTGGGTTGGGGAGATTGAAGAGAACAGAGGTGACTGGGTGCTTGACCAGGTGTTTTGTCTGGTGGAAGATGTTGGAAGTATAGGATGCTCTCTCTTCCATGATATGCTGCCGTCACTTCCACAGTAGGGAAAGATGAGGGGCCAGACATCAGGTTCACTTCATTAAAGAAATTTTGCTTTCCTTTGGGGGTCTGGTGTAAGCCCCGCTGGCATGATATGATCCCACTGATGTGTTCTGTGGTCACACTGTGGTTTGGCCCTTTGCCTTAGGATGTTTAGTATCCCAGGGGACTACCTCAACCAACTCAACTGGAAAAAATGACTTTTCATTTTTTCCCCCTACAGAAACTCCTATGTCATTAGTGACATGAGCAGACTAGCAGGTTACTTTATTTGCCATTTACTAAATTGATCACAACTATTGAGTCTTCTATAAAGTTTTTGAAAAAACAGCAGAGAATTGATAAATCTGTTATTCTAAAGTTTAAGACTGACCATAACAACTGTTTTTAAATAACATTAAACTGTGTTCTGACCACAATTGCATTTATGGGGTTAGTGATGGATTTCAATTTAGTACATGGGCAAAAATGACTCTGGATGCAACAAGAACTCGGTGTTGCCTTGCTCAGGTATTCTGTTTGGAAATAAAATGTTGTAGGATCTAACATGTATCTAGACCTAAAACCCAATTTCCCTATACCAACTTCTCTGTTGGCTAAAATAGACATCAGTGTTTTCTTTATCTCTTCAAAATACAAGCCTTAAACATGTTCAATAAAAGGTAATCCAGCAGACCTTATAGTCCCACAATGAAAAATACCACACAGCAGTAGGGAGGCAAGATATCTCAATTTGCTGTGCTGGCTGATCCTGCTGCCAAAACTTTGACACCAAGCCAGGCTGGAATAGAGGAGGGATAGTTGCCGGGATGAATCAGGTAGAAATCTTCCCAGTAGGCTATGAACATGGGACTTAAGGAGGAGGAGGAATGGGCTAGTCCCAAGCATGACTCAGCTTTATAGAGTCTCAGTGGCATCTCGAACCAGGAGGAGGAGAGTTCCTTTGAAAGCCACTTTGAGTGGACGACCTTATGTTGCCTGGTGGTCCCGCCATCCACAGAGAGGAAGCAAGAGTTTTAATTTCTAGAACAGCTGAATTACCTACCAAGATGCTTCCTATTTACTCACTGTGTCTGAGAGAGTAACAAGAATTTTGATGCTGCAGCTGAAACAAGGTCCAGAGCCCTGGGCCACTACAAGACTGCCAGCCTTGACCTGCAGACGCTCCAGAGTGGATACAATCTCTGCCACACACAGGGTGTCACCCAGCAGTGATTGTACAAGAAGGTGACCCAGAGTGTTGGGCAAAGACCTGAGTCCAAGTTTTCTCTTCTTTTGACCAAAATGGACTTGGACAAGTCCTTTGTCTCTCACCTCAGACTCATTTCTAACGTTAAGAGGGTCATGTACATCAACCCCTTCAGTCCATTGCAGGCTTGATCACAAACTTAGTCTCAGCACCATGGACAGTTCACTGCAGGCTCCCTCCCAGTCCCACTCCATCAAAGTCTCTGCACTGATGGCAGGGAGAGCAAACTTATCTTCTCTTCCTTGAGGTATTTTCATCTCTACTTCTGTGGAGTTGCATCTCTCCACCTCCTGTATTGTTTTCAGATTGTTCTAGAGCTATCTGGGCTTTTCTATCAGCACAAATCACTCTTGTCAGGGAGAAATAAAGCAGGGCAGACATACAGATAAATTCGAATTGATCCACCCAGCTCTGCCTATCATCTCCTCTCCCTGCTCACCAAGTTAGTACTAAAATGGGGAGATAAGAGGACCATATCTGGCTACCATCTTTAGTAAATAGCACATCTGGACAGCTCCTGCCATAACCCAGCAACAGCTGTATGTTTCATGAAGCAATCAGTGGGGCTAACCAGAGTGAGTGGGAGTCAGGACAGTTTTATTGAATCCAGATTTCTCTGCTAAAGCCTTATTATTATTATCATTTTATAAATTAGGGGTATTTTGTCACTATGTATCTAATATGCCACTTGCAAGAAAGATTTAGAAGCTGGAGATGTAAGGGTCAAAATGTCCCAAGTGTTAAAGGAATGGCCCCAAGAGGGAGAAGGAGGAATTGAGCAATTGAAAAGTGACACACAAGAAGAAATCCTCTTTCCAGGTCTAAGAAGACGCAGAAAAGAAAATTCCAATTTTAGTGCTGAGTTGCTTCCCGTGACATGTGGTAACTTGAAGGGAGTGTTACACAAGGATAAATTCAAACAAGGTGGGCTTCATGGTTTTTGTTTTGCAAATGCTAAATTTTGAAATCACATGTAATAATGGAACTATTACTTAAGGAACTGTGGGGTAAGCACGGCTTGACACAGGAAGGGATCCTGATGTGCTATTTTCACACTTGAAGAAACAATACATAATAGATGCTCACAACAACGTGAATATAGACACGAGATGCCCAGAGAACCAGAAAGAAGTCCATGAACTTCCGTCCATAGATGGAAACTATTGTGTAGTTTTATTCTGGTCAGACACAAATGGGAAGAGGATATAAACATCTGTCTTCAGATCCCTGTGTCATTAGAACCAGGGCATGGCAGTCATGGGAAGGCCATCACAGGACTGAGAATCAGAGAACCCAATTTCCAGCCTCAGATTGGCCAAACAAGATGTTCTCATTCTATAGAGAGGGGGGCTTTCTGAGCCTGAATTTTTTTCATTTTGAAATAGAGGACAATAATTTAAAGCCTGATCCATGGGGATTAATGTATATCATTGGTATAGCATATTCTTCAATAATATGCCATAAAAGTGTGCAAGAAATAAAGCCTCAGTATGATGGTCTTCATCTCAGAGGTCTCTTAATAGGAGGCTGTGGATGACAGTTAACAGAAAAGATTACATTGTCTCTATTTTTAAGAGTTTTAGTGAGTTATAATTCATACACTGTATGATTCAGCAATTAGAGTCTGTAGATAAATGGGATTTTCTTTTTTGGAACATCTGAAACAATTACCATGAGAATATATTTTCCTCCCTTTGTCACTCTACTAATCAATTGCCCACCTAATTTCTGTTCTATAAATCTGCCCACTGTACCCATTTCATACAAACAACATCCTATAATATACACCACTTGTGACTGCCTGCTTTCATTTACCATGTTGATTTCAAATCACACCTGTGTAGTTTATGCAAGATATAGTTTTCATTTAGGAATAACGTGATATTCCACTGTATGTACATATTACATTTTCATCATTCCTTCCTCAGTTTGGATTATTTCTGTTTTGGGATGTAATAAATAATGTTTGGAGAATTCGAGGAGGACAACATGTGTAGGAATATACATACTCAGTTTGAGACACACGGAAGGGAAGATTCTGGGTCATGTGGTGAAAGATTATATGTTGAACTCAGTAAGGAATCACCAAAATGTTTTTGGTGGTGGCTACACGGTTTGTTTTCCCACCAGCAATGCAGGGGGCCTCCCACTTCCCTATGTCAAAAGCTGCTGTTTCCTTTCGTCTTCTCTAATGGTTATCCTGGTGGGTGTAAAATGGTGTGGTAGGAATTTTGTTCTCATTTTCATAATAATGGTGATGCCAAACATGTCATTAGCTTTTTAAAAAATCATAATCTCTATTTCCACGGGATAAGATTTATGTCTGATGCTGTCTACCTATGACTGCAGGGATGGACAAACATCTGTTCAGTATTCCCTTTAAATTGGATAGAAAGCGATGTCACCTAATCCTGAGTTGCAGAAACCAGTGGCAGTCTTAGTCATAGCTGCAGATTCTACCTCCAACTTGCCTGGGGCACCTGAGACTCTGGTTGTTCTCCAGCTTGAGAGCTCAGCATCAGGCTAGACCCCAGTCACACTGTGGACCCCAGTCACACTGTGGAGTTGCTCGATGGCTTGTCTGTTTCTTGGTGACCTTGAAGTAGTTTTAAAAGGTGGTGATTATCATCTTTTTTTCACACATGAACATGAAAGAAATATGCAAAGTTTCATGAAGCTCTTTAGAGAACCCCAGGGTTGAGCTGGGACTCCCGAAGGCAGGCAGGAGGCTATTGACTTTCAGCACAGCTTTGGTGGCTCTAGATCCAGTGTGGTGGGAGATCATGAATCTGAGCCCTAGGTACAAAGCAGGCTCAGAACTAACCTATTGTGGTCTTACAGGGATATCTGTGAAGTCCATACAGTGTCAGAATGGAAACTGGTTCACACCCTCGGAATTTGAAATGATGGGAGGCTATGGAAAGTCAAAGAACTGGAAACTGAGCCTGGGCTGCCATAATTGGCCCCTGAAACTCCTGATCCAGGTATTTCAAATGAGGAGAGGAAGGTCAGTGCTTCAGATCAAATAGCCATTGAGTTATGGGGGAGTTATGGGGAAGTTCTGAGACTTCAGGAGAGAGACACCCCTCATTCACAGCCTCATGGAAGGTACACCCTTGGTGGTATTGAGAAATGAGAGATACAGAACCTCTGAGGTGGGAATGGTCATTTTGAATAGGGGTGTTTGCAGAGAAATTTCTGCCTGAAGCCCAAGTAAGAGTTGACTGTCAAACAAGTGGGAGACAGTCTAGGGCAAAGAGGACCTTCAAGAGCTGGAGAGATGGCTCAGTGGTTAAGAGCACTGACTGCTCTTCCAGAGGTCATAAGTTCAATTCCCAGCAACCACATGGTGGCTCACAATCATCTGTAATAGAATCTGATGCCCTCTTCTGGTGTGTCTGAAAACAGCTACAGTGTGCTCATATAAATATAACTAATAAATCTTAAAAAAAAGAAAGAATAAGGACATTCAAACAGAGTTCCAACGAGGGCCCCTGTGAGGATATAGGGAGTGCGCTGTGTGTTTGGCATAACCCATCCTTTAAGGTTTGTAAATGTAGCTTTTATTTGCTTGAAGTAATTGTCATCTCCGAGGTTTACTGCCTCTGATGCTAACCTAAGCCTAGGCCTAGAAACTTCTAGCCTCTGTACAATCTTGTCTAGGCCTGGAATGTGTTCAGCCTCTGAGGCTTACTGCTGATTAAGCTCATCCTTTCTACTGCTTTCTGAACTGTGGCTGGTTCAACTCAGCTGTTCTGGCTCAAAGTCCTGTTCAAGCTGGCTGATTCAATCTGGCTTATCTCAGTTTCTCCTGAATTGTTCTGCTTGGCCTCATGCTAACTTTGGCAATCTGTTCTAATCTTGCTCCTTCTCATTCTCTGGCGCATTCTGTCCTCACCTGTGTCTGGCTTGTTCTCTCTTCAACTGGTGTCTGTAAAGCTCTCCTGGTAGAACTGCCTCCTTCTCTTTTGTTTTCTTCTCACTGCACTGCCCCTTAAGTAGCTCCCCTTCCCTCTCTCTTCTCCTGAGAGCTGGGCAGATCCTATTCTGTCACATCTTTTTCTGATTTGTCACTTTATCTGCCACTCAATTAGACATCACTTTCAAACACTGGTGCTTCCTTCTACAATCTAACTTCACCTTCACTGTTTGGGATTAAAGGTGCATACTAAGGGTATATCTGTATTCTAGCCAGAGGGATTAAAGTGTGTCCTAAGAGCTGAGCCACACTAGAACTAGAAACAAGTTTTTTCAGTAAATAACACAATCCCAGGGTTCACAGTGTTAACAAATATCCTGCAACAGAGGTTGTTGGTGCAGGATTTAATTAATGCCACTGTAATTACCCCAAATCCAAAATTCAGACAAGAAATCAGTTATATCCTTGAAGTTAGAAATGGCAGTTGAAGACAAAACATCTTGGCAAAAGCTTTAATCTCAGAACTTCGGATTCAGAGATAGGAAGATTTCTGTGTTTTCACGGCTAGCCTGATCTAAATAGCAAGTTTCAAGACAACCAGGGCTAGGCAGAAAGATCCTGTTTCAAAAGAAAAAAAGGAAAAAAGAAATGGAAGTTCAAATATATGATTATCATTGCCATCATTATTTGGTGTACAAAGTTGAACCTAGGGCTTCAAGTGAACTAAAGAAAACTTCAGCTCTAAGCTAAGCCCAGCCTTCTTGTTTTACTTTGTTCCTGTGCTGCTATGATGAACACCATGACCAAAATCAACCTGTTGAAGGAAAGGATTATTTGGCTTGCAGCGTACAATCCATTACAGTGGGAAGCCAAGGCAGGTACTCAAGACAGAAATAAGGAGGCATGAACTGAAGCAGAAACCATTGCTTAATGCTTGCTCCTTGGCTCATATTCAACTTCCATTATTATTCAACTTCGGTATACCATTTCTAGGGATGGTACCACCCACAGGGGGCTTAGATTTCCTATATGAATCCATAATCAAGAAAATGCTCCCATGGAATTGCCTATAGTTTATCTGAGATACATAATTCTTCAATTGATGTTTGCTCTTCTTATGCATGTCAAATTGACAGCCAAACTAGCCAGGACACATCTACAATGCTATTTGAAACAGGTGGTCTCAGACATGATTTTATCATCTGTCTATTTAGCAAGCCTGAGTATTTATTCTAGAATTCTTAGCTCAAATATCTCTTCCCTCCCTGACTGTCCTAGTCCCTCAGCTCCCAGAGATCCTTCTTAAACTGTATGAGATTGGTTCTATATGCTGGCAACCACAGCACATGCCTTTAATCCAAACATTTCTGAGGCAGACGGAGGTGAATCTCTGAGTTCAAGACCTCTACAGTAAAATGGCCAGGATACAGGAGCAGGAAATAAAGGAGGAGGAGGAGGAGGAGGAGGAGAGGAGGAGGGAGGAGGAGAAGGAGGAAGGAGAAGGAGGAGGAGGAGGAGAAGGAGGAAGAAGAAGGACAGGAGAGGAGAAGAAGGAGGAGGAGGAAGAGAAGGAGGAAGAAGGAAGAAGAAGAAAGAGGAGGAGGAAGAGGAGGAGGAGACAAGGAAAGAGATCCTTTTTCTTTCACGAGCTTTTTCCTCATCCCCCTTCCTAAACCAGGTTTTTTGTCTTTGTGTGCTCTAAATTCATCAGAGTCTGTGACACTCTATAAGCAAGCAACGACTGGCTGTTGACTGGCTAGTCCTGGTGGAAAGTCAAGCTGAAGTGGGTCAGACTGATTTAAAGGTTGAATCAGTGATTGTAGGAAAACATTCTCAGGACTTAAGGAAGATGCAGCAGAGAAAGATGGATATAAGGTGGATCTTTCTAGCTGTCACAGGCTAGAGTCCATAGGTAACAAGAGGGAAATGGAGTCAGACAACCTGGGTCTGAACCAGGCAGAACTTTTGGAAGGAGGTTGGAAATGCAAGACTCATACCACTGAAATACGGATACCTACATGCTCAGGTCCTTTTATCTTGCAGAGAAATTTTCTACCCAATCCTCCACGGATACATCACAAAAGAAAAGAGGTGAGTGCTCACAATGTGAGTGTTACACACAGTATCTTACTGATGGCACCTAAATTGGGTTGTTATCCTTAATGTCACCTCTCATTTCCTCCTCTACTGCCTTCTTTTCTGGTTTTCAGCCTGTGTCTTCCTTCCCCCATGCTCTTGTATTGTGTGTAGAGCTACATCCTTCTTGAATGTTGACTGCTTTAAGTTGGAGAAGTTAGTATGCTATTAGCATAGACTTCAACAGGCCACATATCACTGAACTCTGGCTTCAAAGCTCACTAAAAATCTGAACTCCAGGCTATCGTATAATTTGTCCTTGGCATTATTGTCTAGCTTGCTTGAATTCTGAATCCCCAGGATGTTTTGCCCACTGCATTTTCTAGAAGGAAGCTACGATATAACCTGTCCAACAATTACTTTAAAGGCCTGTACCTCTACCTTCCCCAGCATGCTAAGAGCATCTCAGTCTGGGTCTCTCAAACAAGCTAGAACTGTTCAGCCGATGAAACCATCCTTAATTCTTGGGTGCAGTATTTCATAGCAACAAGAGGCAGTTGACTCTTATTTTGTGTTTCTGTTTGTAAGAACAGAATTCCCAGAGAAACAGAATCCAAGATCCATTTCCATTTTTACAAGACTCCCAGCTTCATCTGCTCAGAAGTGTGGACTCTGGAAATTTCTGTGTCACAGTCAGCATCACATGCCAGCTTCTCAACTTATGATAGGACTGTTTAAACTTGCTGGTGATGACTGGTTTGTGTCAGAAAGTCTTGGATTCTCATTACAACCATCACGTCTGCATTGAGATACCCAGAGTCTCTTTTCCCAAGCAAAGCCTTATTTTCTCCTCTGTGTGATGCTTAATTACAAAGTATACACAGAATGCCCAATGACTGGAAGAGAAGATTGTAACAGTAGCCCTGACTGACCCCAAGTATTTTGTCAAAGTTGCTATCTACATTAAACATTGACCAATAGGGTGAAGTAGGGAATTCTAGCACAGTAGGCAGTAGCAGGACCACCTCTCAGGTGAGTATATCTTACGTCATGCTTGTCTCTAGCTCTCAGCTCAGGACTAGAGTTAAGTAAGAGCTGTGACTCCCTGTATCACAGAAGGGAAGGATGAAAAGTCACTACAGCAGATGAGCTAAGCAATGTGAATTCTACTGTTGCCTCTTAACATTGCAGCCAGCATGGCATCCCTTTGAGTTTTGAATACAGAGGAGGGACCTGGGAGCCTTGGTTTTATTTGATTTTCAGGAGGAGCTATAGAGGTGATGGATTTTTCTCTCTGGGGTTACTTGGACTCTAGGATTCTGAGCCTTATGGGTCCTTGACTATGATTGGCACATCTTCAGCCTCATTCTCATGGCAGCTACTCTGTAGCGGGGGGCTGTTGGCCATGGTGGACACATCCTGGGATGGCAAAGAGAAAGAAAATAGCCTAGAGCCTTGAATGTTCGAGGCTAAGTAGAATTATTCATTTAGAAACCAGACCCTGCTTCCTTGCATGGCTTCACAAAGGCTCCTTGGGGACTAAAGCCAGCAAGGGGACCTTGCTTTAATTCAAACAATAGTTTGATGATCCTCTTTTTCTCCTAGTAGATGCACAAGTCCATAAAAATAGATGTGGGGAGTAGCTACTTTAAGAGAAACACTTTAGGTAGAATGAATTAAACCAGTATTTTCAATCAATGAGTTCAAGAGTGAATACACTCTGTTAACAGTTCCTGGGAACCCCCTGAAGGTGCACGAGGCCACAACTTCTACAGATTTGGGTCAACGTAAGATTGAGAAACACGTGTGACTGGTCAGGATGGAAAATCCCTAGTGAGAGATTAGGGAGAGGCTTTATGTGACTACAGTGTCTCTTTTGATCTTGTTTGCTTTATCCTCTAATTTGTTTAGATGGGAACTAAACAAGCTCAACACTTGAGCTGTTCCTACCTAAGAGCCTCTAAATAATTAAGCAAATTTTATAGGCAAGATGACGCAAGGCTGGAATCTTAGCACATGGAATGCAGAAGCAGAAGGATCAGGAGTTCAAGTTCAGCCTTGGCTATATAGGGAGTCCAAGGCTAGCCTGGGCTAAAGTGAGATATATCTCAGAAGTAAGATTAATGCTGGTGATGATAAAACAAATTTAAGCAACTGTCATTTGACTGTTTGAATGAATAATCAGATCTTATACTCACTCAAATCTTCTCTTTCAGCAGAGAACACAGAACTTGCATCGTTCCCCAGCTGACCCTAGTGTAAGTACTGACTCCTAGCTACAATCCCTGAAAGGCCCCGTCTCATTGGTTCTTTGCCTGTGACTTGGTTGCCTCTCCCTTAAAGAGACTCAACTCTCAATTTAGGTATGCTGTATGGGTGAAGTGCCATCATTACCAGACCTGTCCCACAACCAAGGCAGGAGGAGCCACACTGGGTGTTTGGGTCAGAAACATCCTACTACATGGCCAGCATGGGTTCTCATATCCTCATTTACCCTAGAGGTGGGAGATAGAGTTTTAGATCACTGGGGTCCCTGGTACAAAACCTGACATGGCAGTGGGCCTGGCTGGCTTTGGATGAAGGGTAAGAGCAAATACAGGAGGAGACAGCATTTGCAAAGGGCAGTGTATGGAATGAAAACATCCTAGCATGTATCCAGTTTTCAGGTAGAACTCAGAATGCCAGGCCTCCTGTGTAAGTTTTAGGTCTGGGCCTCTCCTTGTCCTGCAGAAAGTTGCCTACAGACTGAATGGGTTTTCACAGAAACCCTGGGACCAGTCTGAAGAGAGCCATGGGGGTTCACTGCTGATCGGAAGCAAAACCATCACACTGAGCAAATCACTGTTTTTTCTGTGTCCGCTTGGCTGGTGTTTGGGCATAGGCAAACCATCCTAACACCTAAGGTCCTGTCCATTCTCTGTTTGCCAGTATCCTTGGACTTTGTGGATCTTGCTAGAACAAAGAAACATTTTAAATAAGCTTAAAAGTTAGTGTTCAGAAGACAAAGAGCTGGGTGCATTTGGGAAGTGAGAGGTTTGAAGCAGGATAGGTTTGTCATGTATGGAGCATGTTATAAATGGTAGAGACAAAGAAAAGATCAGGGTACAGTAGGAACATGGCCCAGAGTTTAGCAGGATGAGTTTGAGCTGCATCCAGGGAGCCCTAGAAGAGACATGGCTGGGCATTAAAACACAAGGAGCTGAGGAGAGATGAGACACCATGAAGCTGAGGACACAGGTGGAAACTGCAGCAGGAGAGTGACTCTGATCATCTGGACAGACTGTAGATAAGGATGGAAAACTGGGGAATTCCATCCTTTGCATGTGGAGGAAGAGAAGGACCAGGGAAGGAAAGTGGTCCAGCAGTCAGGTGATAGCGCAAACCACCAAGACTGATGCAGAAGGACCAACTTCTCCTGAGGGCAGAGATGGCCCTGGTCACAGAATGGTTGGCCCTGTCACCTTGGCTACTTCCCTTCTCCCACTCACTCACCCAGTGGTGGCCCAGACCTCAAGCCACGCTTGTATTTGTCCCTTAGACAATCACAGGAAAGTAGAAAATTTCCAACAGCCCATGGACTACGTAGAGGTGTTTCTTCCCCTCTTTTACACCATATCTTCTTCCTTCTCTTCCTCTCTTCTTTCCCTGATATTTTTGAGATAGGGTCTCATGTAGACCAAAATAACCACAAACTCACTATGTAGCCAAGGGTCCTGACCTTCCTGTCTTGACTTTCCTACTATGTGCCACCATACCTGAATTGTGATTTTTCTGTGTTCCTATAGAACCACCTCTCATTTCTCAAACTGTCACCATTCTCCTTGAAGTTGGGACCAGGAATGCATGTGTTCCTCTCCACATGTTATTCTGATTCTTCCTGGTTCCCGTGTTAACAGTAGTCATAGGAAACCCCAGCAACATACCAAGGGAGGTTGTGAGGAACTCATTTGAATACCTTTCTGAATGGCAGAAACAAAACCCACTAAAACTCTCCCATGAGGACAGAGTGGGGCAGGAAACTAATAGACCATCCTAGGCTCTCTCTCTCTCTTTATGGTTTTTGTCTGTGTGTGTGTGTGTGTGTGTGTGTGTGTGTGTGTGTGTGTGTGTGTGTTTCATTGTTGTTGTTGTTACAAGGCTTCAAGCTGTTTTCAAAACCATGACTGTACTGCCTTAATCTCCTCAGTGGGGTGCCTTAATCCGTGTACCCACCCCGTTTTTGACTTTTCCAGATGTTTAGGCAGTATATAACATTGAGCCTTAATTTTGGTGTTATGCCAGGCTTCCCACATGCAGCAGCGGTTTGGTCATAGTCCACTTCTGCTGCCCCTTGAACACACATGTATTTGTACATTGGTTTTGATAAATAGATCTTACTCTATAGTAACAAAGAACAAATAATGTCAAAGATTAGCTTTTCTAGATGGAAATTAACTTTGACTCCAGGCAGTCTGTGTTAGTCTTGGTAAGATGTTCAAACCTCTGTTGACTTGAGGGATTCTTTTCCCTTTCATAGTACAAAGTATCTTTTATGCCTGCAGAGAGCAATGCATCAACAAATGCATGTTCATGCTCCTCTTACTTTCTCTGCTCTCATACCCAGGAAGCCACAGTGGCTGGGTCTAACTATAATGCCCCCAACCTAGAATACACATCTGAAGAGGTTCTCTTCTCAGATGATTCTTCTGTTGGGGTTTTATTGCTGTGAAGAGACACCATGACTAAAGCAACTCTTATAAAGAAAACATTTAATTGGGGCTGGCTTACAGTTTCAGCAGATTAGTCCTTTATCATCATAGTGGGAAGCATGGCAGCATCCAGGCAGATATGGTGCTGGAGAAGAAGCTGAGAGTTCTACATCTTGATGTGCAGGCAGCAGAAGGAGCTTATGTGTCATAGTGGGTGTAGCTTGAGCATGTATAACCTCAAAATCCATCTTCACAATAAAACCCCACCTCCAACAAGGCCATACCCACTCCAACAAGGTCACATCTCCTAATAGTGCTACTTCCTATGAGCCAAGCATTCAAACACATTATTAGCCTATGGAGAGCCATATCTACTCAAACCCCTACAATTCTAGATTATATCAAGTTCAAGAATAAACTTACCATACCAATCTCCAACCCTGAGTGACTGACATGACTACAGTCCTTGGATTTTAGTGACAGTGACTCATGTCTCAACATGCCCATCTGTACTGGTTAGTTTTGTGTCAACTTGACACAGCTGGGGTTATCACAGAGAAAGGAGCTTCAGTTGAGGAAATGCCTCCATGAGATCCAACTCTAAGGCATTTTCTCAATTAGTGATCAAGGGGGAAAGGCCCCTTGTGGGTGGGACCATCTCTGGGCTGGTAGTCTTGGGTTTTAAAAGAGAGCAGGCTGAGCAAGCCAGGGGAGGCAAGCCAGTAAAGAACATCCCTCCATGGCCTCTGCATCAGCTCCTGCTTCCTGACCTGCTTGAGTTCCAGTCCTGGCTTCCTTGGTGATGAACAGCAGTATGGAAGTGTAAGCCGAATAAACCCTTTCCTCCCCAACTTGCTTCTTGGTCATGATGTTTGTGCAGGAATAGAAACCCTGACTAAGACAAATTGGTACCAGCAGAGTGGGGTATTCCTGTGACAATCTGACCATGTTTTGGGGAGGACTGTGGAAGGACTTTGGAACTTTGGGCTTGAAGATCCATCCATTGTTAAGAGCTCTGTCGGATGTTGTGTAGGAGCTTGGAAGATAATGTTGAGAACACTGCAGAAGATGGAGGTCTGGTTTGTGAAATTTCAGAGGGAAAATTAAAGACTCTTTTCAGGGCCATTCCTGTTTTGATTGTGAAGATTCTGTAGTTCTGGTTAGCTGGGGCTGAAGAATCAGCTGTGATTAACAAGATACCAGAACTACTAAAGCAAAAACTTTGCATTACTGGGACTATTGATGCTGGTTAGCTGGAGCTAAGAAATTAGCGGTGATTAAGAAGAGACCAGCATCATTGAGGTGACATCTTCTGGGAAGTGTTTTCTGAGAGCACAGTGGCTGTGTTCCAGATATAGCCAAAGTTGTACATTGTGCTGTGGCTGGACTTGGTAATGTGTAAGGGTCACCCAGGTGGTACTGGTTTTGAAGGCATGAAGGAGTTGAGCAGAGCAGCTGAGGCTTGGCACTGTGAGAGGCCATGGAAGGCCATTGGTGAAAGTGCAGCCTCAGTTGCAATTGATGGCCCAGGACTGAAGGGGTCATGTAGTGTTTTGGAGATGCCAGTACCATGAGATGACCACCAAGAGCAGCAGCAGTAGTGGAGTACAGGCATCTGGAGCCTAGAGGATGATGCGTGTGCTACAAAGGGCATGGCTGGAGAAGTGACCCAAGCCCTTGGAGGAACCCAGAAGATCGTGAGTTGGATCCCAGACATTGGATGGTTGGAGATTGACTTTTGCTTTTGATTGTGACTGTGCCCTGATATTTTCCCTCTTGAAGGAAGAAACTGTTTTAGTGGAGCCCACAGTTAAGAGACTTTTAATTGTAAAAAAGACTTTAGATTTTAAAAGAGATGGATATTTTAAAGAGATTGAAAATTTAAGAATATGTAAAGACTGTGGGACTTTTAAAGTTATTTAGAATGGGAATGAATAAGATTGTAAGGGTTGAGGCTTACTAGTGATGTTTTTGTGTGTCAAGTTGACAAGGGGTCAATTGTACTGGTTAGTTTTGTGTCAACTTGACACAGCTGGGGTTATCACAGAGAAAGGAGCTTCAGTTGAGGAAATGCCTCCATGAGATCCAACTCTAAGGCATTTTCTCAATTAGTGATCAAGGGGGAAAGGCCCCTTGTGGGTGGGACCATCTCTGGGCTGGTAGTCTTGGGTTTTAAAAGAGAGCAGGCTGAGCAAGCCAGGGGAGGCAAGCCAGTAAAGGACATCCCTCCATGGCCTCTGCATCAGCTCCTGCTTCCTGACCTGCTTGAGTTCCAGTCCTGGCTTCCTTGGTGATGAACAGCAGTATGGAAGTGTAAGCCGAATAAACCCTTTCCTCCCCAACTTGCTTCTTGGTCATGATGTTTGTGCAGGAATAGAAACCCTGACTAAGACACCATCTCTTTGGTCTTGTGGGATTTTCTACAGGGTTCCAAAAGCTACAGATTATTTTTTGTTTTTTGTTTTCTTCCATGAACCCACTTGCCTGGTCATCTGTAGTCATATCCTGCCATTTCAGAGGCCCTACCACAGGCTCTGGGCCCTCTAGACAGAAATCTCTCCAGATTCTTCAGTTCATGGTATGCTCACTGCTTAATTTACAGGATGTGGCATTCTCTTAGTTTATTCAATTCAATTCAATCCCTACTACATTATCCCTTAGATGAGTCAATGTCATTATTGTTATAGAGGCAAGTGGACTAAATATTTTATTTCAGGAACTTCTTTTATCTACATGCTAGGAATATTAGTCAGATTATGTAAAAATCTTGTTTTATGGCTAGTTGTCTTAGTTAGGGTTTTATTGCTGGGAAGATATAACATGACCAGGGCAACTCTTATAAAAAAAATTTGTTTTCATTGGGTCTGGCTTACGGTTCAGAGGTCTAGTCCATTATCATCATGGCAGGAAGCATGGCAGCATGCTGGCTGACATGGTGCTGGAGCAGTAGCTGAGAGTTTTACAACTGGATTAGAAGGCAGCAGAAAGTTGACTGTGAACCTCTAGGTCTGGTTTGAACTACCTAGACCTCAAAGTCTGCCCCCTAGTGATGGAATTCCTCCAACAAAGTCATGCTGGTTTCAACAAGGCCACAACTCCTAATAGCACCACTCCCTATGGGGGCCATTTTTATTCAAACCAGCACCCTAAGATTGGGGGTCAGGATCTTTGGTTTCACAGGGAAGATGGGGTCTGGTTCATGCCTCCCTTCTCCCAGACTTCACTGAAGACCAGGAAGCCTTGTTTTGCAAATTGTGTTCCATGTTTTTCCTAAATCTACCAGGCAGAAGCATCAATTTCCTTATAGATTCGTGCAAAGGCCACCTTGTGGAGGATTGCCAATGGTGAAGATGTTCTATTTTCTAGATTCAGAACTCAGATGAATGTGAGGTGTGCCGGGATGGAGGAACACTCTTCTGCTGTGATACTTGTTTCAGAGCCTTCCATGAGGACTGTCATATCCCAACAGTGGAAGCTGAGATGTGAGTGGGATGGGATCCCTTCTCTGTCTCCTAGTACCCCCGCCTTGTCATATGCATCATCCTTATGGAGTGGTAGTGTGGGTCTTGAGGTGGGAAAAACAAGGGCTCTTAACAGATACCAAACAGGAAGACCCAGAGAGCTGTCTCAAGATGCTGTCAGCAAAAGGTTAATGTTCTCTCTGTTAGGGAGCCATCTCTCCTGATATAAAGGCTGGGTCCTTTGCCTACACACCACTACTGCCTTTTCTCAAAGTTGTATACTAAAGCCTCTTGTCCAAAAGATTGGGGGTAGAATACACTACTTTTGCTTTCTATGTACTTATGAAAGAAAAATAAGCATGACTGACTACTTCCCACATTTCACCACCTTGCAATGGACTCTTGGAAGTTCAAGATTCCCAGAATTTTTTTGAAGACCATTTTACTGTGCCTAGTTTCCTTGTGCTCCCAGCAACCTCTGTCAGGAAATGGGGACCTACCACTCATTACAAAGCCCACTTTCCAAGGGCTGCCTCCTGCCATGACATTGACAGGGGGCTGGCAACCTAAGATTCTAAGTGGGGTCCTTCAGTGTCTGAGAACCCTTGCCCCAGATAGACTGTCAGCCATTCACGAAAGCATAATAGCAGGCATAGGATCAGTGGCTGTTTTCACTGGTCATGTCCTCTGCTCACTTCCTGTCCAACCTTTCAGAACACCATGGAGTTGCATCTTTTGTAGAATGCAGTCCTTAGGAAGTCAACCGAGTCTTCCAGAATCTGAGATACTGCAGAGGGAGATGGCTCCCCAGGAACAGTTGGTGAGTCACTGTGAACCAATCTTTTCTCCTTTTTCCTGGATAAGGACAGACAGGCTTGGAGCCAGAAGAATAGCATTCACAGAGAGCCTGCTCTCCCAAGCCGCACTCCATCATAGAGCTGTCGCAGCATAACTCCTTGGTATAAAAACTCAGTCAAACAAGTTTATAACCAAGAGGCACTCATGTTGGGCAGATTTGCAGATGGGTTTGAGCGGCGCCTTCCCCCTGGGTACATGTATAGACTCTGCCTTTCTAAGTCACTTTGACTGAGTCCCTTTTTCTTGCAGAAGTGTGAGTATGTTCTCTTGAGAGTCTATTGCTGTTCTGAGAGCTCCTTTTTTTTTCCAAGATGCCATATTATTATTATGTAAGTAACGGTGGTGAACCCCTGATCCCTGGCTTCCTGATGTCTCATGACTGAGAGGGCCATTGTGGGATTTGTGATCTTAATCCCTGAGGGGCACAGGCTCTGTTGTTTCTGTAGACTTTCTGGGACCCGATGGAAGGTAAATGCAGAACCGTGGCATTCACTCTTCTGTGGCTATTTCCCTCACCAGTTTAGAGAGATGACTGTGGGTGTGCAAGAGCCTATGTGGTTGGACATAATCAAGAAAAGGCTGAGTGACCAGGCTTACTGCCAAGTAGAAGACTTTGTGCAAGACATGAGGCTCATCTTCCAGAATCACAAAATCACGTTCAAGGTCAGCATCCCTTTGTGCCTGCATCTCATCTTCAGGGTTACTCTGCACCCATTTTCTGCATGCTGGAAAGTTTAGTGTCATACATCTTCCTGTAATAAGGATCAATAAATAAGAGATCTGGAAGCGCCAGACACAGTGATACAAGCATGGGATGGTAGCATTCAAAAGGCCGATGGAGCCCTTCCGCTCCACTCGAGCCCCGGGCTACCTTGCCAGCAGAATCTTGCCCAACACCCGCAAGGGCCCACACAGGTCTCCCCAAGGGATCCTAAGACCTCTGGTGAGTGGAACACAGCACCTGCCCCAATCCAATCGCGCGGAACCTGAGACTGCGGTATATAGGGAAGCAGGCTACCCGGGCCTGATCTGGGGCACTAGCCCCTTCCGCTCCACTCGAGTCCCGGGCTACCTTGCCAGCAGAGTCGCCTGACACCCGCAAGGGCCCACACAGGATTCCACATGGGATCCTAAGACCTCTAGTGAGTGGAACACAACTTCTGCCAGGAGTCTGGTTCGAACACCAGATATCTGGGTAGCTGCCCTGCAAGAAGAGAGCTTGCCTGCAGAGAATACTCTGCCCACTGAAACTAAGGAGAGTGCTACCCTCCAGGTCTGCTTATAGAGGCTAACAGAGTCACCTGAAGAACAAGCTCTTAACAGTGACAACTAAAACAGCAAGCTTCCGAGATTACCAGATGGCGAAAGGCAAACGTAAGAATCCTACTAACAGAAATCAAGACCACTCACCATCATCAGAACGCAGCACTCCCACCCCACCTAGTCCTGGGCACCCCAACACAACCGAAAATCTAGACACAGATTTAAAAACATTTCTCATGATGATGATAGAGGACATCAAGAAGGACTTTCATAAGTCACTTAAAGAAATACAGGAGAGCACTGCTAAAGAGTTGCAGGCCCTTAAAGAAAAGCAGGAAAACACAGCCAAACAGGTGATGGAAATGAACAAAACCATACTAGAACTAAAAGGGGAAGTAGACACAATAAAGAAAACCCAAAGCGAGGCAACGCTGGAGATAGAAACCCTAGGAAAGAGATCTGGAACCATAGATGCGAGCATCAGCAACAGAATACAAGAAATGGAAGAGAGAATCTCAGGTGCAGAAGATTCCATAGAGAACATCGACACAACAGTCAAAGAAAATACAAAATGCAAAAGGATCCTAACTCAAAACATCCAGGTAATCCAGGACACAATGAGAAAACCAAACCTACGGATAATAGGAATTGATGAGAATGAAGATTTTCAACTTAAAGGGCCAGCTAATATCTTCAACAAAATAATTGAAGAAAACTTCCCAAACATAAAGAAAGAGATGCCCATGATCATACAAGAAGCCTACAGAACTCCAAATAGACTGGACCAGAAAAAAAATTCCTCCCGACACATAATAATCAGAACAACAAATGCACTAAATAAAGATAGAATATTAAAAGCAGTAAGGGAGAAAGGTCAAGTAACATATAAAGGAAGGCCTATCAGAATTACACCAGACTTTTCACCAGAGACTATGAAAGCCAGAAGAGCCTGGACAGATGTTATACAGACACTAAGAGAACACAAATGCCAGCCTAGGCTACTCTACCTGGCCAAACTCTCAATTACCATAGATGGAGAAACCAAAGTATTCCACGACAAAAACAAATTCACACAATATCTTTCCACGAATCCAGCCCTTCAAAGGATAATAACAGAAAAGAAGCAATACAAGGACAGAAATCACGCCCTAGAACAACCAAGAAAGTAATCATTCAACAAACCAACAAGAAGACAGCCACAAGAACAGAATGCCAACTCTAACAACAAAAATAAAAGGAAGCAACAATTACTTTTCCTTAATATCTCTTAATATCAATGGACTCAATTCCCCAATAAAAAGACATAGACTAACAGACTGGCTACACAAACAGGACCCAACATTCTGCTGCTTACGGGAAACCCATCTCAGGGAAAAAGACAGACACTACTTCAGAGTGAAAGGCTGGAAAACAATTTTCCAAGCAAATGGACTGAAGAAACAAGCTGGAGTAGCCATTTTAATATCGGATAAAATCGACTTCCAACCCAAAGTTATCAAAAAGGACAAGGAGGGACACTTCATACTCATCAAAGGTAAAATCCTCCAAGAGGAACTCTCAATTCTGAATATCTATGCACCAAATGCAAGGGCAGCCACATTCATTAGAGACACGTTAGTAAAGCTCAAAGCATACATTGCACCTCACACAATAATAGTGGGAGACGTCAACACACCACTTTCTTCAATGGACAGATCGTGGAAACAGAAACTAAACAGGGACACAGTGAAACTAACAGAAGTGATGAAACAAATGGACCTAACAGATATCTACAGAACATTTTATCCTAAAACAAAAGGATATACCTTCTTCTCAGCACCTCACTGGACCTTCTCCAAAATTGACCATATAATTGGTCACAAAACAGGCCTCAATATATACAAAAATATTGAAATTGTCCCATGTATCCTATCAGACCACCATGGCCTAAGACTGATCTTCAATAAAAACATAAATAATGGAAAGCCAACATTCACGTGGAAACTGAATAACACTCTTCTCAATGATACCTTGGTCAAGGAAGGAATAAAGAAAGAAATTAAAGACTTTTTAGAGTTTAATGAAAATGAAGCCACAAGGTACCCAAACCTATGGGACACAATGAAAGCATTTCTAAGAGGGAAACTCATAGCTCTGAGTGCCTCCCAGATGAAACGGGAGAAAGCACATACTAGCAGCTTGACAACACATCTAAAAGCCCTAGAAAAAAAGGAAGCAAATTCACCCAAGAGGAGTAGACGGCAGGAAATAATCAAACTCAGGGGTGAAATCAACCAAGTGGAAACAAGAAGAACTATTCAAAGAATTAACCAAACGAGGAGTTGGTTCTTTGAGAAAATCAACAAGATAGATAAACCCTTAGCTAGACTCACTAAAGGGCACAGGGACAAAATCCTAATTAACAAAATCAGAAATGAAAAGGGAGACATAACAACAGATCCTGAAGAAATCCAAAACACCATCAGATCCTTCTACAAAAGGCTATACTCAACAAAACTGGAAAACCTGGACTAAATGGACAAATTTCTGGACAGATACCAGGTACCAAAGTTGAATCAGGATCAAGTTGACCATCTAAACAGTCCCATATCACCTAAAGAAATAGAAGCAGTTATTAATAGTCTCCCAACCAAAGAAAGCCCAGGACCAGATGGGTTTAGTGCAGAGTTCTATCAGACCTTCAAAGAAGATCTAATTCCAGTTCTGCACAAACTATTTCACAAAATAGAAGTAGAAGGTACTCTACCCAACTCATTTTATGAAGCCACTATTACTCTGATACCTAAACCACAGAAAGACCCAACAAAGATAGAGAACTTCAGACCAATTTCTCTTATGAATATCGATGCAAAAATCCTCAATAAAATTCTCGCTAACCGAATCCAAGAACACATTAAAGCAATCATCCATCCTGACCAAGTAGGTTTTATTCCAGGGATGCTGGGATGGTTTAATATACGAAAATCCATCAATGTAATCCATTATATAAACAAACTCAAAGACAAAAACCACATGATCATCTCGTTAGATGCAGAAAAAGCATTTGACAAGATCCAACACCCATTCATGATAAAAGTTTTGGAAAGATCAGGAATTCAAGGCCCATACCTAAACATGATAAAAGCAATATACAGCAAACCAGGAGCCAACATCAAAGTAAATGGAGAGAAGCTGGAAGCAATCCCACTAAAATCAGGGAGTAGACAAGGCTGCCCACTTTCTCCCTACCTTTTCAACATAGTACTTGAAGTATTAGCCAGAGCAATTCGACAACAAAAGGAGATCAAGGGGATACAAATTGGAAAAGAGGAAGTCAAAATATCACTTTTTGCAGATGATATGATAGTATATATAAGTGATCCTAAAAATTCTACCAGAGAACCCCTAAACCTGATAAACAGCTTCGGTGAAGTAGCTGGATATAAAATAAACTCAAACAAGTCAATGGCCTTTCTCTATACAAAGAATAAACAGGCTGAGAAAGAAATTAGGGAAACAACGCCCTTGTCAATAGTCACAAATAGTATAAAATATCTCGGCGTGACTCTAATTAAGGAAGTGAAAGATCTGTATGATAAAACTTCAAATCTCTGAAGAAAGAAATTAAAGAAGATCTCAGAAGATGGAAAGATCTCCCATGTTCATGGATTGGCAGGATCAACATTGTAAAAATGGCTATCTTGCCAAAAGCAATCTACAGATTCAATGCAATCCCCATCAAAATTCCAACTCAATTCTTCAACGAATTAGAGGGAGCAATTTGCAAATTTGTCTAGAATAACAAAAAACCTAGGATAGCAAAAAGTCTTCTCAAGGATAAAAGAACTTCTGGCGGAATCACCATGCCAGACCTAAAACTGTACTACAGAGCAATTGTGATAAAAACTGCATGGTGCTGGTATAGAGACAGACAAGTAGTCAATGGAATAGAATTGAAGACCCAGAAATGAACCCACACACCTATGGTCACTTGATCTTTGACAAGGGAGCTAAAACCATCCAGTGGAAGAAAGACAGCATTTTCAACAATTGGTGCTGGCACAACTGGTTGTTATCGTGTAGAAGAATGCGAATTGATCCATACTTATCTCCTTGTACTAAGGTCAAATCTAAGTGGATCAAGGAACTTCACATAAAACCAGAGACACTGAAACTTATAGAGGAGAAAGTGGGGAAAAGCCTTGAAGATATGGGCACAGGGGAAAAATTCCTGAACAGAACAGCAATGGCATGTGCTGTAAGATCGAGAATTGACAAATGGGACCTAATGAAACTCCAAAGTTTCTGCAAGGCAAAAGACACCGTCAATAAGACAAAAAGACCACCAACAGATTGGGAAAGGATCTTTACCTATCCTAAATCAGATAGGGGACTAATATCCAACATATATAAAGAACTCAAGAAGGTGGACTTCAGAAAATCAAATAACCCCATTAAAAAATGGGGCTCAGAACTGAACAAAGAATTCTCACCTGAGGAATACCGAATGGCAGAGAAGCACCTGAAAAAATGTTCAACATCCTTAATCATCAGGGAAATGCAAATCAAAACAACCCTGAGATTCCACCTCACACCAGTCAGAATGGCTAAGTTCAAAAATTCAGGTGACAGCAGATGCTGGCGTGGATGTGGAGAAAGAGGAACACTCCTCCATTGTTGGTGGGATTGCAGGCTTGTACAACCACTCTGGAAATCAGTCTGGCGTTTCCTCAGAAAATTGGACATAGTACTAGCAGAGGATCCAGCAATACCTCTCCTGGGCATATATCCAGAAGATGCCCCAACTGGTAAGAAGGACACATGCTCCACTATGTTCATAGCAGCCTTATTTATAATAGCCAGAAGCTGGAAAGAACCCAGATGCCCCTCAACAGAGGAATGGATACAGAAAATGTGGTACATCTACACAATGGAGTACTACTCAGCTATTAAAAAGAATGAATTTATGAAATTCCTAGCCAAATGGATGGACCTGGAGGGCATCATCCTGGTGAGGTAACACATTCACAAAGGAACTCACACAATATGTACTCACTGATAAGTGGATATTAGCCCCAAACCTAGGATTCCCAAGATATAAGGTACAATTTGCTAAACACATGAAACTCAAGAAGAATGAAGACTGAAGTGTGGACACTATGCCCCTCTTTAGATTTGGGAACCAAACACCCATGGAAGGAGTTACAGAGACAAAGTTTGGAGCTGAGATGAAAGGATGGACCATGTAGAGACTGCCATATCCAGGGATCCACCCCATAATCAGCATCCAAACGCTGACACCATTGCATACACTAGCAAGATTTTATTGAAAGGACCCAGATGTAGCTGTCTCTTGTGAGACTATGTCGGGGCCTAGCAAACACAAAAGTGGATGCTCACAGTCAGCTAATGGATGGATCATAGGGCTCCCAATGGAGGAGCTAGAGAAAGTAGCCAAGGAGCTAAAGGGATCTGCAACCCTATAGATGGAACAACATTATGAACTAACCAGTACCCCGGAGCTCTTGACTCTAGCTACATATATATCAAAAGATGGCCTAGTCGGCCATCACTGGAAAGAGAGGCCCATTGGACTTGCAAACTTTATATGCCCCAGTACAGGGGAACACCAGGGCCAAAAAGGGGGAGTGGGTGGGCAGGGGAGTGGGGGTGGGTGGATATGGGGGACTTTTGGTATAGCATTGGAAATGTAAATGAGCTAAATACCTAATAAAAAATGGAAAAAAAAAAGGCCGATGGAGGAAGAATGTCTTGTGTTCAAAGCCTTCCTGGTATGAGACTTTATCTCAAAAAAGAAAAAGAGATTTGGAAGTGGATTTTCTTTTTGGTTTAAGATCTAGAATGTGTTTCACTAACAGGAAGGTTCCCAGCACAAGAGACCTAACTTCTTTCCTGGTCTACAAAGCTATTGGGCCACAAAGAGGAAAATTAAGCCAACACCCCCAACACACACACACACACACACACACACACACACACACACACACACACACACACAGGAGAATAATTTTTAAAATATATGTATGTCAAAGGTGGGCATGGTGGCACAGGATTTTAAACCCAGCATATGGGAGGCAGATGTAGGCAGATCTCTGAGTCTGAGGCTAGCCCAGTCTATATATAGAGCAAGTTCAAGGATATCCAGGACTACACAGAGAAATCCTATCTGGAACCGCCCCCCCCATGTGTGTGTGTGTGTGTTTGGGGGAAGACACAGTGTGTGTGCATTTGAGTGTAGAAGTCTGTGGAGTCCAGAGGCATCAGTACAGTTAATTGAATTGGGTCTTTAGCAAGAGTACTATATGCTCTTAATCACCACTCCATCTCTCTAGATCCTAGCTTAAATCTTTGTGTGAGTATATGAATATATGTGATGTGTATGTACTCATGAGTGTGTGCATGTTTATGTGAGAATTCAGATGTGTGTGTCATAATATTCACGAAAGTCAAAGTAGAGGGCAACCATGTGTGTTTTTTTTCCATCTCAGCTTCTTTGAGACAAGGCAACTGTCGACCAGAGTGGAGTGCATGTAGCTTTCCACAGGCTTGAGGGGATCTGAACTCAAGTCCTCTCACTTGTGTGGCAAACACTGACCCACTGAGGCAACTCCCCAGCCCGAGATTGCTTCTTACTCCCCGTAGGCAAGATTCTCAGAAATACCAAACTCTAAGGTCCTTTACATGTGAATGAACCATGCACCTAATGGAGTCCCTCAGAGAATAGAAGTACCAAGAGGGAGGATGTGTTTCTGTCACTGATAATGAGTACCATCATTCTTGTCTACATTATGTTTTTTTTTTTTTTTTTTTTTTTTTTTTTTTTTTTTTTTTTTTTTTTTTTTTTTAGGACCCTAAGTTTGGCGAAATGGGACTTAGACTGGAGTCCAAATTTGAGAAGGGTTTCAAGGAAGTGTTTGCTATTCAGGAAACAAATGAAAAGAGTTGACTGAAATCAGAGACATGGCTGGTGTCACCTGGCCATGTCTGGCTCACCTGCAGCAGCAATGAGTGTTCTTTATAGACTCTATCATTCCCGGATGATTACTCTTGGTCATATGGAAACAGGTGCAGCTAGGAGTTACACCTCCTGGCCTGGGGGTCCATCCCCTTTTCTCCCCATGAAATCAAGAGTATGGTGCATTGCTGCTCTCTGGTCTTCAAGGGTCTAGGCTGGAGCCTGTCTCCAGCTGGCTTTGCTCCACCACCACTGCAACCCCTCCCCCCACATATATGTTGCTTTTCTTGTCTCTTACTCTCCTGAGAGCAATCCACAATAAACCATAAGCTTCCAAGACTTCAAACCATGTGGTGGCTCATTCCTGTAGCTTCAATCCTTGAGAGGCTGAGGCAGGAGGATAGCTGCAAATGCAATGCGAGCCTGGGCTACATAGTGACTCTCAGCTACCCTGGCTTATAAAGGTTTCTGGAAAAAACAAACCACTCATCAAATAAGACAGAAAAAGGCTCTCAACTCAGGGCCTGTGTCTAGGAAGACTCACTATAAGATAATGTCCCAGAGGCAAAGCCTTCGGGTGGGGTTCTCAAGGTATGTCACTGTCTAACCAAAGGTTCTCAGGTGTTAAACCAGCACTGGGGCCAAATTTTAACCTGCAGAAAGGCATTACAGACTATGTGAGCTACACATAAAGTGGCATATTTGACACAAAGTGGCATATTTGATAGTGGATGGAGAAAAGGTCACTGTAAGAAAGATGGGGTCTGGTGACACTTGCTGCATTGCACTAATAGATGGATATGAGTTCCTTAGATCGAGCAATCCCAAGTAATCATGAGGAAAGAGTCACTCATATCTGCAGCCATAAGTCAGACTGCAGCAAAAGCATGTATGTGCTGGGCCCTTGTGTTCACAAAGTCAGAACTCCCAAGAAGACTGCATTCTAGGTTCAGGAAGTGTCTTGTGCCAATGTCAGGGTCCTGAGAATCAGAGTGAGGACTTTGAACCTGTTTCCCTGAACCTATTTGTCTATGAGAGGATCCCTTTACTCTTCCTTGCAATGAAGAGCCATCTATGTCCCCCATCTAGCTTGAATAAAGACTACACAGGGGATTCCCAGCATAGCTCAGTAGACAAACCAAGGTTAGGGCTGGAAGCCATGTGAAAGGGGCCTCACATTAAAGGAGTGACAAGCCCAACCTACAGGAGAGGCATGGAGATTGTGTTTGGGTTTAGATACTGGATAAAGAAAGCTGGAAAACTAAACTGGCTGACAGAGTTATCAATAGTTTAAATTTTTAAAAAAACTGATTCTTGGTGAATTTCCCATCATGCACTACAATTCCCACTCATCTTCCAGTCCTGTCCTATCCCCCTCTACCCTGGCAACCTCCCCCGCCCCCAAAGAAAAGAAAACAATGACAACAAAAACAATCTTGCCATGAAAGCTGCAGTGTGTCACACAGTTTACACACTATCCAAACAGCTCTTCTTGCAAATGTTCATTGCAATGAACATTTGGTCATTGGTTTGATTCGTAGCCTCTGGCTCTGCTCTACCATCAATACTGGATCCTCCCCAGGATGCATCTCAGATATCCTGTTGTTGCCTTGTGTCATGGAGATCCTGCAGCTTTGGAAGAGCAGCACTGATCCATTCACCTGCTCCAGCAGTTCATAGCTGGGGTAGATGATGGGGTTGGTCAGGTCAAAGCCCTGTATCTGGGCCTGGTGGTAGCTGAGTTGGTTAGCCTGGCACCCATGAGTTATCAACACTTAAGTGTTCTTCTGTGCTGTAGAAGCTAATCAGTCTGGTGATGGCAAGGGTCATCGGTCTAGGCTGTCCCTGGGCAGCTCCTGTATGCTCCTCCTATTTTCAGCACACATTGATGAAGTGCTGCTTCATTATTGGAACCATGACCACAGACTCAGGGTTACAAATCTAACTGAAGTAGTGAGATGACTCTACTCTCTAGTACTGGAGAATAGCCCATGAGATAGATGACCGTGTTCCTTAGGGTCACTCAGAGACATGAACTTAATGAGGTGATCAGGAACACTGCTGGGATTATGAGCATCCTTGATCAGCTCAGCACTGGCTGCTCTCTGAAGGATGGAACAATGGTGAGACCATCTCTCAATTCCTATTTCTATAGTAACAATAGAAAGATTCGGTTCCAGATAACCAGAATCACTCAACTGTCGCAGCCAGACTAAGTGCTTTCTGTAGAGAGACAGGTAGAGACCTAATGCTACTGAAGGCAGGACAACAGGGCAACCTATAAAGTTACTGCTTTATACCTATCAAAAGAGTGGTGGGCAAAGAGGGCACATGGTGGAAGTCAGCTATCCTATTAAAAGCCAGAGGTAGAGGGAGGGCTGTAACCAGAGTCCCTTAGAAAGTAAAGACTACTTAACAAGTGTCTAAAACAAAACCCAGATCTGATGCTATCCCTCCACCTCCTTCAGCAAAGAAAAGGGATTTTCAGGCTTCTTAGAACATCGCCTACATCATTCCTGTCAATAAGGCTGCAACTAACTCCAGCAGAATGTGTAGAACAGCCGTGTGTTTGCCACAGGTGTGTCTTTGCTGGAACTGGCTCATTCCTGTGAGCAGGAAAAGCACAGGAGTGTGTGGTTTTGAGCTGTGTCTCTCTTTTAAAAGGCATTCTTCATGGCTGTGCTGATCAGTAAGGACCATGCCACCTTCTGAGTGGGTAGAAAGCTCAGGGGGCTTTGTCTGGATCCTCTCGTGCCTCCAGAGTCAAGCTGGCTACGGGAGTGACCAGAACTCCTTTGCTGCTATTTGGTGAGAAATAAAGAAGCTTGTCTTAACTGTTGGTGAAGAAGCTCCTGCCTACAAACTGTTACTCAGGCAGTGACTTTGGAAGCAAAAACCCCAAACAACCTGAGGTTTCTACAAAAGGATGAACTCAGACAGGATTTGGGAGAGATGTCAAAAGTTGGGAGGCAGCTAGCCCAGAATTAACTTCCTGCTTCCCTTTGTTTGAACTTGGGAGCAAACACCGCCCTGATTAGGGCAGGAAAAAACAAAACAAAACCTTTGGCAGGAGGCTCTGTGGTGAGTATAGTTATGAAAAAACAAAAAAACAAAACACAAAACAACCAGGGTCTGGAGAGTGAAGAGCAGATCTCCAAAAAATGAAAGTCCAGGGCTTGTCTAATGCTCTCTGAACTGAAAGCTGAGCGTTGCCTTTCATAAACAGATTGCTTGCAATCTGAGCCATTACAATCATATGTCCCCTCTGCTGCAACAAAAGCCTAAATTCTGGCCTAAGCAGGAGTTGGTCGGTAGCTGCCACTCCAATCACTCTTGTACAAGAATGGGCCCTCAGAACCCAAGAACCCTTTTACTTTGCCAAGTGCCTTCCAAACCATGTGTCCCATGATGTTTCTGTAAGTATCTTCAGTCTTTCATCTGACATGCAACCTCTTCCAGGATGGCCTGAAAACTGAAGTTTCCCCTCCTGAAACCTTTATTCTACCTTGTTTTGAAGCCGTGTTGTGTGGTTTTCCAAAGCATGACAGCCAAAGTTATGCTTTGAATTTTAATTACTGTGTCAAAGAGATCTGTGAAACAAGAATGCCTCTGTGAAACAAGACACATGTTTTCACTTCCCTACACAGATTTGTTTGCCCCAACTACATAGGATGTGCTTGTTCACATGTAGGCAGGAGGTACGTATGTGGGAAACATGTCAACATGTATGCTTGCCTGATTGGATGCAGGCAGGAATTATATCAGGAAGCATAATTCCCCCTGATTGGACACAAAGGGAAATATGGTGGCCTTATGGGGCTACTCATTTAAGCTTCTGTGAAATTTGCCATTCTTTTGTGCATCCAGGAATAGACCTGGCCAGAGTTCATCCTGACAGTATCAAAGCTTGCTTCCAATTTGATTCAAAGTTATGATAGCCATCTTATTCTCACCCAGGTAGAGTAACACAAGGCCAGAATGTTCTAGATTTCTGTATGAACAATTCTGCCAATATTATAGCTGGAAACTGGGGTGCGGAGTATTCAGGGAAGGGGGTACCCTTTAATAGCATTCTTCCAGAGCTGCTTTGGGGTAAGTAGGTGTAGCAACGTTCTGTTCCCTGTGCACCTCACCTCCCAAGAGTTACACTTGACTGTAGAGCTGGGCCTTCAGGTCTCAGGAGTGCCAGTCAGACACTGGACAGTATAGTGATAGTTCAGCTCTCCCTGTGTGCACTCCTCTGGGTCTCCAAGAAGGAACTGAACCAGCAACATATAGACATTGGATTCCCATGCACACATTAGCTTTGAGGTGCTTCTGCAAAGTCTTGTTACTTAGAGTCCTGTAAAATCATCCCAAAGTTTCTTATTCTAGATCGAAGTAGAAATGGAGACATGGCTAAAATGTGGGGCACTAAAAGACCCCAAAGGCTAACCTCAGGCATGGCCTCACACTACTCTTGTGAGTCATACCCACCCCAGCTTCATACCAGCCTATCCCTGTGCATGTGAACTAAAGGATGAGAAAGAGGCAAGCAGACTCTCTGCTGGGAGACCTGTCAGGGTACAGGCTCACCTCAGGTCACCAAGTCCCTCAGAGAAAGTGCTCCCAGAAGGAGGAACAGAGAGAACTTGATATATCCTAATGATCCATGAGGGGCCTCCTAGAAAGACTCACTGGAGGTGACAGCTCATCACTACTTATCATATCTGCACCTCAGAAGGGAGGACCACATCTTTGTCCTCATGCCCTGGTGGCCACTGCTGCAGCTTCCTCCTGCCTTTGACTTCTAGGCTGGGATGACAAGTCTTCAGAGACCCAAGTCTTGCTCTGACCCAATGTCTATGGAGTTGGGGGATGTCCTCAATCCTGGGTCTGAGAAATCTTGTCCTGGCCACATTCCTGGGTCTCCTGCTGGCCTGAGAGATACCTTGCAAGTGTTTGATCCTCCTTCCCTGCTGTCTCCTTACCCAATTCACTTCAGCCAGGGACATGACAACCAACCCTGGGGGGATCCCTGCTCCCCTCCTAGACACAGGAGCAAGAGAGAACAGTTTGAGTTTCTGTGGAGGGCTTTGAATTGTTTTGTTTTGTTTGTTTGTCCCATCTTTCCATAAAGAAGGCACTGTCAGGAACTGGCTCAGCTTGTCCTGGTGTACCCTTCTGCAATCCTCTAGGTCCCCTTTCTCCTCCCTGCTACAACATTCCAAAAATGATGGATGGGACAGGATCTCACAGCAGCACCCTTGAGATTAGAGAATTACTTTCGTTTTTCTTTTCCCCATCAGGGCGGAGCCCTCTCTGGTTTCTTAGTGCTTGGGCTCACTTCCTGCTCTCAGCTGTGGCCCACAGCAAACACACAGAAGCCTGTGCAGACACCAAGGGATCAGAGCTCACTGTCCCAGGCCCCAGGCAGCTGTGGAAGATGGAAGGGAGCAAGGGCAGCCCCAGGTGGGTCTTTTTCCCTCTGTAACCTTTCCCTCTGACAACACTGTTGATTTTATGTCTTGAATTAGTGACCCAAGCTTCAGTCAGTCCAAACCGCCTGACATGAAGTAGCTTTGGCCTATAATGAGAGGGGATAGATTTGGGGGTGATGAGGCGAAGAGTCAGACAGAGAGAGAGAGAGAGAGAGAGAGAGAGAGAGAGAGAGAGAGAGAGAGAGAGAAAGAGAGAGAGACAGAGACAGAGACAGAGAGAGAGACAGAGAGAGAGGCAGAGTGAGAGACAGAGACAGAGACAGACAGACAGACAGACAGACAGACAGACAGACAGACACAGAGAGAGAAAGAGAGAGAACATCAGCATACCTGAACACTTGAGTTTGATATCCGCTGCCGAGAGAGACAAGCTTGCCAGATTGTACACAAGTCATAACTGTCTTTATGACCACTGCTCAGCTGTCAGAGGGAGACTTTGGCCACAGCTGACAGGGACTCCTGTGGCATGGTTCTGTTATTATCTTGTGACCCAAGCGGTCTCAGTCCCTCTGCCTCTCTCTGCATTAGAGCAGGACTCCTGCAGGAAAGTCACCTCAGGGAAGAAGTCCAAATAGCAGACGATGCTGGGTAAACAGTTGGCACCCGCTGCCCTGTTTCTCTTACCTGTCTGGCAGGACTTGTCACCAAGAAAGCTGTGCCCAGGCTCACTCATAGTTTAAGCTCTTACTGTCAGACCTCGATCCAAGGAAGACAAAAGACAAGAAAGGGCCTTGATTGCAAAGGTCAGGGCAAGCCACATATTTCTATTTCCCTTTAGTTTTCTGTTCTAGGTGGATGTTAGCTCTGGCAGGAAACAGTAGAATTCTGTTTGCTCCAGTAACTCAGATGCGCTACTATGCATAAATAATGTTGGGCAGTGTTTTTGTTAGTACAAAGGAAGTAATACATTTTTTTTCAGTACTGCAGATGAACCTCGGGCTTTGAATATGCCTGATTATATATCTCTATTTATTTTTTAGAACTTTGACTCAAGGTTTTGCTAAGTTACTCACACCAGTGTGGAACTCAGTGTATAGGTTAGGCTGACCTTGAACTTGTGAGCCTCTGAGTGACTGAGGTTACAGGCCTAGACCACCAGGACCATTTCATAATAAAATGTGGTTTATAAGCTTTCAAACTTGTGGAAATATAGAAAGGATAAGACCCCTCAGCTGCCCCCATATACTTAGCCCACTCCTTGGGCTCAATCTTCCTTATATTATTTATTTTTAATTTTAAGGCATGGTCTCTTGGTCTTTTTTATTATGTTGTCCAGGCTGACCTGAAACTTGCTATGTAAACCTGCCTGGACTTGGACTTACAATAGAGATCCATCTGCCTCTGCCTCCCAAGTACAGGGATTAAAGGTGTACAATACCATACCTGGGTCTTTCTTATTGTCTACAAAATATTTATTGGGCGCGTGCATGTGTGCGTGTGTGTGTGTGTGTGTGTGTGTGTGTGTGTGTGTGTGTGTGTGTGTAAGAGAGAGAGAGAGAGAAGAGTGTGTACACTATTAGGGAATGTGCCTTTGGAGGACAGAAGAGGATGTCAGGTCCCCTGTAGTTGGAGTTATAGATGGCTATGAGCTGACAGACTGGGAGCTGAACTCCAGTCCTTTTGAAGAACAATCATTGCTCTTAACTGCTGACCTATCTCTCCAGCCCCTTTATCTTTCCCAATGCATTTCATGTATAATTTGTTTTCGTTAATGCGTATTTTCATTTTGTAATGGTGTGCGGTGTTTTCAGCCTTAGCCTGTTTTAAAGAGTAGAAGCCTTGGCGAGGTCCTCCATGTAATGAGGGTACACTTACTTTACTCTTTTTCACAGCTCCCTGCCGTTCAGAGCACTTGTATATGAACCAAGAAATGTATCATTCAATGTAATGCTTATTTATGTGTGCACACGTGCGGCAGCTTTGCGTGTGTCATGGAGTCAGGGGGCAAAATAGAGGAGGTGGTACCTCCCTTCTTCCGTGTGGCTTCTGGGATCTGAGCCAAGTCATCAGGCTGGGTTGCTGGCTCCTTTTCCACTGTGCCAGCTTGCCAGTCCTTTCCACGAGTTTTAAACCAGTTTAAACCAGTCTCCTTTTGATGAACTTTCGCTCACTACCATTGTTGACTGTCACCCACAAGCTGTGGGAACGTTGGCCATATAATGCATTATGCTTATTGACTAGTATTTTGTCTTGAATCAAAGATATAATCAGGGGACTACCGAGACAAAGGGCGTTACTTGCTTTATAGACGCTGCCAAAGGGCTGCTGAGGAGGCAAAGTCTATGCATTTCCATGCCAGTAGCTACTGAGATGAGGCGTCTTCCTCTCTCAGCCCAAGTACACAAAGGCAATAGAGATGTGTGCTGTTTTGCAGTCTCTCTATTAAGCAGGAAATGGGTTGCGTTTCTTATGCACTGGCCCTTCAGCTCCCTCTCCAGCACTGGTCTGTTTTCGATATCTTTAGTCAGGTGTTCATTTATTTTTTAACAGATTTAATTCATTTATTTTTCTTGTATAAAAACCCCTATGTGGTTTTTATATGCACTTCTTCTATGCACTGGCTAAATGTCTTGAGAAACCGTAGCTATATTCTCCCTTGTCTTTTGGCACTGTGTATAGTGGGTTTCCTCTTATACAAAGTTAAATTTGAATTGTAGTATTGATCTTGTAAGAAAGACACATCCATAAATAAAGTGATAATGGAAGCCACTGAGAAAATCAAGCACCCTTGGGGTGTTGGGGCTTTTGTGTTTCTGCTTGCCGTGGCTGCCTTTGAACCTAGAGCTTTGTGCTTGCCGAGCAAGTTCTCTACCTCTGAACTATATCTCCAGCCCTCCCTTTACTTTTTGATTTGAGACACAATCTCATTCAGTTGCCCAGGATAGCCTTGAAACTGTAATTTTCCTGTTTCAGCTTCCTGAGTCCTTCGGCTTAAAGGCCTGCCCTAACTGGCCTGGCATGAGTTTTTGTTTGTTTTGTTTGGATCACAGTTCTGTGTTCTTCAGGTAACATGTGGGAATCTATCTTTATTCAGGGAAAGTTTGTTTCTTTTCGTCTGTCTCTTTTTTTAGACAAAAGGATTCTACCCTGGAGACACATTAGCCCCCCAGTTCTCACTGCTCCTGTGCTATCTTTGTTAGGATTTTAATCTTTTTATGTGTAAGGCTGTCTCCTGGTCTTCCCCCATGACAATGACTTAATGTTTAGTAGCTTGGTTTCTTTCCTTTACAGCTTAAAAAAAATCTCTGTGTGTGAATGTAGTGTGTGTTTGTGTGAGCGAGTGTGTGCGAATGCAGTATTGTGTATGTGTGTGTGTGTGTGTGTGTGTGTGTGTGTGTGTGTGTGTGTGTGTGTGTGTGTGTGAATACTGTGCTTACATGAGCATGTGTGTGTAAATGCAGTGTGTGAGTGTGATGGTTTGTATATTCTTGGACCAGGGAGTAGCACCCTTTGGAGGTGTGGCCTTGTTGAAGTAGGTGTGTCACTGTGGGTGTGGGCATAAGATCCTCACCTTAGTTGCCTGGAAGTCAGTCTTCCACTAGCAGCCTTTGGATGAAGACATAGAACTCTCAGCTCTGCCTGCGCCATGCCTTCCTGGATATTGCCATGCTCCCACCTTGATGATAATGGACTGAACCTCTGAACCTGTAAGCCAGCCCCAAGTAAATGTTGTTTTTTTAATAAGACTTGCCTTGGTTATGGTGTCTGTTCACAGCAGTAAAATCCTAACTAAGACAGTGAGTATGTGGGTGTATGTATATGTATATAAATGCACTGTATGTGTATGTGTGTGAATGTTGTTTATATGTGCGTGTGTGGATGCAGTCTATGTGTATGTGTATGGGTGTTGGGTATATGTGAGTATGTGTGTGTGTGAATGCAGTGTGTGTGTGTAAAGGGCTGCAATATATGTGCCGCCACTAGATGGTGCTAAACCTCTTTGTGCGCAGCTGCGAGAGCACAGCCAGCCAAAGTCACCAGTCCATCTCCGGGGCTTTTGCCCAACCTCTGGGGGCTTTAACCTATCCCCAGGGTGCATGAGGATCATGGGTGTTGCTACCAGTCCTAGTTTAGACACGTCACCAAAAGTATTTAAGCCACACACTTTCTGAGCTTTCTTTGTCTACCTCAATATGATATAGAAGTAAAAGTTAACCTTGGAAGAATCTGGTGTGTCCTGTGTTTATTTCCCGCGGGACGGGGATAAGCTCGGGATATGTGTGTCTGTGTGTATCTGTGTATTAACCCAATATATATATATATATATATATATATATATATATATATATATTCACATATATATACATATATATATTATGTGTGTGTATCTGTGTATTAACGCAATATATACATATACATACACACACTATATATGTGTGTGTATATATATATCTATATATCACATGTGTGGAGATCAGAGGACAATGTGGGGAATCGTGCTCCCCTTGCACCTTGTTTGAGTTTGAGGCAGGGTCTCCTGTTTGCCTGTGTCCACTAGGTTAGTTGGAAGTTGAGGTTCCCAGGGAGTCCCCTGCCTCCACCACCTATGGAGCTGCAGGTGTGCTGGAACTTCAGGCATCTGCTGTAGCATCCAGCGTTTATGTGAATTCTGGGAAGCTGAGCTCAAGTCTGTACACTTGGGGATCAAGTCACTGAGCCACCTAGCTAGTCCTGATTTCTAACTGAATCTTAAATATTATTTCATTGTTTTATGTGTATGAGGGCTTTGCCTGCATTCATGTCTGTGCAGCATATCATGTCTGGTGTCCCAGGAAGTCAGAAGAGTGTATTAGATTCCCAGGAGTTCCAGACAGGTGTGACCTACCATGTGGGTGCTGGGAACTGAATCTGGGTCCTCTGGAAAGGCAGCCAGTGTTCTTAACCACTGAGCAATCTCTCCGTCTCCTAATTTCTAATTTTTAAAGAAATACATTGTGGTGAAGGATAATATAAATTTTACAAGGGGTCCTAGCTCATCTCCATGGTTTTGTAAGCTCCTCTGTAACCTACATCTCTGCAACCTTGTTAACTCCCTGCCCATCTTCACCATGTGTCTACATTGGTTCTTCTGCTCTGCTAAGTGCTTTGAGAAGACTTTCCTTATAGCTTCTGGATCATTCTTCTAGACGGGGTCTTCCATTCCACTGTCCTTTGTTTATTATATGGTTGCTGTGGTTATACCCCATCACTATGGTTGGACATTGGGCTGCTCACACCACACTTAGATTACCACAAGGTGTAACCTGGGTGTTGTTTTTGTTTTCTATCTGAGGTCAGTTTCTAAGGACATCATTGATCAATCAATCACCAAGGGATCCTATATTCCTTTGGTTCTGGGCACTCTCTTCTCTGCCATTGGCTATGGTGGCCCCTCTGCCATAAAGCCTGAGGTGTCATCACAGTGGGTCCTGATCAGTGAATGCACTGTGTGAATGGGTTTGGATGAGAATGGCTCCCATAGGGCCACAGATTTGAATATTTAGTCACCAGGGAGTGGTACTACTTGTAAGGATTAGGAGGTATAGTCATGTTGGAGAAAGTGTGTCACTGGGAGTTGGCTTAGAGGTTTCAAAAAGCCCATTCTAATCCCAGAGTCTCCCTCTTCCTGCTTCCAGCTGGTCCAGATCTAGAACTCTCAGCTACTTCTCCATCACCATATCTTTCTACATCTGGCCATGCTCTCTGACCTGATGACAATTCAAATTGACAAGTCAAATTAAACCTCTGAAACTGTAAGCAAGCCACAATTAAATACGTTCTTTTTTAAGAGTTGCTACGGTCATGGTATGTCATCACAGCAAGAGAACACTAACCGAGACACACTGTATTTGTGAGACCTCATTTGCTGTTCCCAAGCTACAGCAGCACAGAACAATTCAAAACAGGCAGAGCTCACATAACATAGAGGAAAGCACAGACCTAAGCTTGGAGCATTTCCAGCATGGGTCTGTCCCTTCCTCTTGTTCATTGTGAAGATGGTATGTGGTCTCTGAGTGTGGTAGGACTGGACTCCTGTTGACTGTCACCCTGTGTGGTTGCTGGTTTCTGTCCCAAATATCTGTAAAAGTGGTTAGACTCAAGTTTCTGGCCCTGAAAATGGCTCATCTTTTATTTCTTTTAAAAGTATAAAGTGTGTTTTAAAATGAGATTTATTAATTTTGGTTTTCTGTATTAGTGTTTTGCCTGCATTTGTGCATCACTTATGTGCAGTGTACACCATATATGCTTGTTGCCCATAGATGTCAGAAGAGGGCATCAGATGCCCAGCAACAGAAGTTATGTGTGGTTATGAACCACCATGTGAGTAATGGGAGTCCAACCCACGCCCTCTGCATGGAGCCATCTCAACAGCCCCTGACTCAAATGTCTTGACCCTTAAGTCTTATGTTACCCCGTCTCCAGTCCCTTTGTCATCTATTGTATTTTTATTTCCTCTTCTTGTTTTATTTGTGGGGTAGAGGAATTGGCAAGAAAGGGTTTCTCTGTGTATCCCTGGCTATACTGGAACCTGCTCTATAGACCAGGCTACTCTTGAACCCAGAGATCTGTCTGCCTATGCCAAGGAAGTCTATTACTCTCCGGGCTAGAGAGATAGTTTAGCGGTTAAGTGGATGCTGGTTGAATTTCAGGCACCAACATGGTAGTTTGCAGAGACCTATAACTGAAGTTCCAGGAAAATCTGACATCCATGGACACCAAGCACACATGTAGTACACTAATATACATGCAGTTATTATATTCATATACATAAATGAAAAACAATGTCTTTTTTAGAAGAAAAGAAACCAGATGTTCTGCAATACAAGGAAGGAAGGAAGGAAGGAAGGAAGGAAGGAAGGAAGAAGGATGGAGGAAAGGAGAAACAAAGACATAGAAATAGAAGGAACAGAAGAGTAATTTGTAAAGAAAAGTTAATGGGATTTTTCAAATGGATAAATGACATCAGCTCCTAAACTTAGGAAAGTCTAAATGGGATGAATTAAAACAAAACCTTTTGTGAGGTTGATTTCTATCATGAAAGCATCCTGAGTTTGCCAAAAGCTTTTTCTGCGTCCTTTGGGGGTGATATGTCCTGCATTCTATTCATGAGATGTACTCCAGTTATCCATTTGCAAATGTTGAAATTTTTGCTTTGCTTCACCTAAGTGGGGGTGTAAAGCCTGATTTTGTGTGTCAACTTAACACAAGCTAGAGTTATCACAGAGAAAGGAACCTCCCTTGAGGAAATACCTCCATGAGATCCAGCTGTAAGGCATTTTCTCAATTAGTGATCAAGGGGGAAGGGCCCATTGTGAGTGGTGCCATCCCTGGGCTGGTAGTACTGGGTTCTATAAGAAAGCAAGCTGAGAAAGCCAGGGGAAACAAGCCAGTAAGCAGCATCCCTCCATGTGTGAGTTCCTCCAGTGTGAGTTCCTGTCTTGACTTCCTTTGGTGATTAAGGCCTATGTGGAAGTAGAAGCTGAATATACCCTTTCCTCCCCAACTTGCTACATGGTCATGATGTTTTGTGCAAGAATACAAACCCTGACTAAGACATGGAGTGACAGGAAGTACCTGACACTTGTGGAATGTCTTCTGGCTTGGTTTTCTGTTCATGAATTATATAAAGGAGGCTCAGTAGCCAGACAAGTTGATAGTTTATGCTCCTTAGACACAAGTGCCAAAAGCTATCCTTCACCGGAAGGAAAGGCTGTCAGTTGTGTTACCCATTATATCTCTGACACCAGCTGGCTTCTTCTGAGCCTGGAATTGGTGATTACTTGGGATCCTTGGTCTACTAAGTCTAGAAGCTATGCTATGAAGTTAGCCAGGTTGCCTGTTTGGCTATTTGCTAGCTGAGGCCATAGGTAGGCTCTGAGCCAGATGGGGTTACTTGCTGCTTAGTTAGGTAGAGCCAAATAACACTCTGCTATGAGATAGAGACAACACACTGTCTTGGGGAGTAGACAGGCAGACATGCAGTGTGTCCAGACTGACCTGCTGGCTAGGCAGGAATGGTAAGTATGTTCCTTGGACAGATGGGCTGCCTTGGCAGAGCAGAACAGCTGACTGGGCTCTCCCACCAAGAGTGCCACTGATAGTGGAGACACAGCTGCAAAACTACCCCCCCCCCATCTTATCATTCTGCTCTGTTTGTTGTTTTCCAGTGGTCTATTGAGCCATTCAGTGTTCATTGAGCAAGACAGATGGAGACATCCACAGGGACAGAGTTCTGGGGAGCTCTATGTTTGTTTCTATACTGGTTCCCAGTATAGAGAGACCTTAGGTCCAGGGTCACAATCTTGGTAAGGCTAAGGAGGAGACTGAGGAGGGACAATGCAGCCAAAGCCAATGCTTCTCTTGCCCTTCACACATGGCTTTGGTGGCCTGTGGGTAAGGTTAGTTTCATCTTCCAGTTGTTGTATTTGATTGTGGGTGGGTGGTAGTTGCTGGTTGGTCATTCTGTATTGGGGACTTAGTCATAGACATCCTGACATCAACAAGATTTGTTGTTGTTGTTGTTGTTTTGTTCTACTTAATGCTGTCTGTCACTTCCTGGCATTCCTAGTCAGACTGTGGAAACATCACTCAGGTAGTCTCTTAGCGTGGTTTCTGTGGCAGTGATACAACACTCTGACTAAATACAATTTGGGAAGGAAAGGGTTTAACTGGCTTATAGTTCCACATCATAGTCCATCATGGAAGTCAGGGCAGGAACTCAAGCAGAATCCTGGAGGCAGGAATTGAAGCAGACACCGTGGCATAGCTTACTGGTTTGGTCAACTTGCTTTCTTACATATCCCAGAACAACCTGTCCTGAGGTGGTGGTGCCTACAGTTAGCTGTGCCCACTCACATCAATCATCAATCAAGAAAATGCCACACAGACATGCCTAACAGGCAACCATTATGGAGGTATTCTTTTTCAATTGAAGTTCCTCTTTTCAAAGAACTTTAGCTTGTGTCAAGTTGACAAAAACCAAACAAACGCAATTTAATAATCCAAACTAAACAGGACATACTGTGTGTTAGTCATATTTCCTCTTTTGCTTGTACACCAGAGAAAACAGTGCAGCCTTTCTCACTCTGTGCAGCATTTTGAGTGTCCACTTTCATTTTATGTATTTGAATATAAATGCAATGACTTTCTACAGAGCTGTACACCCAGCACCACAGTATTAGTTTAGGATGTAGACCTCCCCCATCCCTAAAAGAATCCCTTGCAGCTATGTGCAGTCCATTCTTGTTCCCCTAAGTCAAGCAACCACTAATACATCTTTCTGCATAGATTTCATTTATTGGCGTTTCTTGCAAATGGAATTATACATTATTTAGCCTTCTGTGTTTGTTTTCTTTCATTAAGGAATAAATGTTTTTGAAATTCATCCACATTGTAGAATGTATTAGCATTTTGTCCCTTTTTATTCCATAATATTTCATTGCATAAATTGTCTACTATTATTTTTCTACTCACCAATTAAAGGCCATTTCAATGGCTTCTATTTTTCAGCTATCAACAATACCTCCAGAAATATTTCTATATATTTCGGTGGGAATATTACTTTTCACTAATTCTATATGAGGACAACAAGTAGTAGAATTTTAAAATCATAATTATCTTTGTGTTTAACTTTATTTTTTGTATGTCTGTGGTCTGCAGTATATATGCATGTATATACAAACATTCACGTGTGTGAGAGCTCATGTCTGTGCAGATGCACATATATGTGTGTACACATGTGTGAGGAAGTCAGAGGTCCATGCAGAGCTTCCTCTTCCATCGGTCTCCATCTTGTACATTGAGGCAGGGTCTCCCTCGATTGAACCCATAGCTTCCAGTTCAGCTGTTGATGCATTGGGGTTAATTCAAGACATTTATCTTATGTATGTTTGTTCTTTGAAGTCTTTCTTTCATATATAAAACCTTATAGTTTCCACAATCATCTATTGTACTGACAACCATTTTCCCATGGTATTTTCTCCTCTAGGATGTCCACTGAACAGGAGAACACAGAGATGCATCTCATTGAATGTATGTTAAAGCACTTCAAGACACAGAAAGTGGCCATTTCTAATGCGATAAGAAGTACATTTCCTTTTCTTGAGAGCCTCCGAGACCGTGAATTCATCACTGGTAAAATGTATGAAGTAAGTAAATTTACTTCATCATAACCTGGTAAACAAGCTCCAAATTAAGTTACACTTTGATATCCCAATTCAAACTTCAAATCAGATGACGGACACCGTTTTAAGGTTGGACTTAATTTTTAAAAAAGATTTCGTTTCTTACATGCATGTGTGTGTTTATGTGTTCCTGTGTGTGTGTGTGTGTGTGCATGTGTGCATGTGTGCATGTTTACATAGGAGCTGATACCCACAGAGCCCTGAAAAGGGCTCCAGATTCCCTGGAACTGGAGTTACAGGTAGTTGTGAGCCACCTGATGTGGGTGCTAGGAATGGAATCCAGGTCCTCTGCAAGAGCTACACATGCTCTGAAACACTTAGCCATCTCTCCAGCCCCCGGACTAAATTTTGACCAAGAAAGCTCATGGATTTTCATAGCATTTTGTAGAGGTATCAGTTACAATAATAAATTCATCAACTATGAATTAAAATTAAAATCTGGGTTTCCTATAACTGATACTTATCATGAAGATATTTCTGGAAGTGTTCTCTCTAGGGATTAAGGGAGATGAGAAGCCAAGGCCTCAGGAGATGGTACTGCTTCTATCTGAGGGAATGGCGTTCCATGTCAACTTCTGCCATCAGTGAATATTGCTGAAGATGAGCTAGGTCAGAATAGGGGTTCTCCATGGATGAGCAATGTCTCATGCATTTCATACCATGTAATATATGCAATTAAAACTAAATCAATCTAAACTAAAGAAATAAACTAAAAATCAAAGGTGATTTTAATGAACTGTCCAATTATTTTATCAAACTGACTTCATGAGATTTCAGTTAGTACATTTTAGTTTAGTAAATGTTTATTTTAAAAACCTAGCTTTGAGAACAATAAGACGTACAGAGTGTTTAATTCAGACAAAAATTTTAAAAACACTGTTTTTATTTTACAGGTGTAAGTGTTTTGTCTGCATGTATATCTGTGTACCACTTGTGCCCCTGGTGCCTTTGGCAATCAAAAGAGAATGCACCAGATCCTCTGGACTATAGTTATACAAATGGTTATGAACCACCATATGGGTACTGGGAATCAAACTCAGGACCTCTGGAAGAGCAGCCACTGCTCTTAATCACTAAGTCATCTCTCTAGCCCCTCTAGTGTTTCTTTTGCCTTATGAATATGCCACTCTCCAGTAGGGTTCGAAATTAGAGGGAATGGACCTCTTATTTCCTTCATGACAAATCAGGGTTAACCAGGAGGCCAGAACGAGTCCTGTTAATAAAATAGACTGCCAGCCGGGCATGGTGGTGCACGCCTTTAATCCCAGCACTCAGGAGGCAGAGGCAGGCAGATTTCTGAGTTCGAGGCCAGCCTGGTCTACAAAGTGAGTTCCAGGACAGCCAGGGCTATACAGAGAAACCTTGTCTCGAAAACCAAAAAACAAACAAACAACAACAACAACAACAACAAAATAGATTGCCAAGTCTATTTCAAAAGTAGTCTTGCTATGAGATATATATCAGTTTACCTTCCTTTAAAAAAAAGTGGGCTGGTGAGATGGCTCAGCGGGTAAGAGCACTGACTGTTCTTCCAAAGGTCCTGAGTTCAAATCCCAGCAACCACACTGTGGCTCACAACCACCCATAATGAGATCTGACACCCTCTTCTGGAGCGTCTGAAGACAGCTACAGTATACCTATTTATAATAATAAATAAATCTTTGGGCCAGATCGAGCAGGGACTGAGCAGGGTTGACTGGAGTGAGTGGGGCCAACCGTAGCGAGCAGAAGTCCTAAATTCAATTCCCAACAACCACATGAAGACTCACAGCCACCTGTACAGCTACAGTGTGCTCACATACATAAAATAAATACATAAGTCTTTTAAAAAGAACATATTTATTTTTATTCTTTTGTGTTCACCTATTCTGCCTGCATCTCTGTGTGCATAGCACTTGTGTGTCTGGTGCCCATGGAGGCCAGAAAGGAACACTGAATCATCACATGGAACTGGAGTTACAGATGTTCGTGAGCTCTTGCGTTGGTGCTGGGAACTGAACTTGGGTCCTCTGCCAGAGTAGCAAGCACTCTCACCCCACCGAGCCATCTCTTCAGCCCCTCTACACATCTAAAAACAATTAAATATGTTGTTTATCTACTTATGAGCTGTGTGTGTATCTTTGTATTGTGTGGGCATATTTGTATGAGTCAGGTGCTGTGCATATGGAGAAGTAAGAGACCAAATGTGGCTAGTTGGTTTCTTCTTCAGATTCAGATGATGATCTGAGTCCCAGGGATGGAACTCAGACTACCAGGATTAATGGCAAGTGCCTCCACCCACTGAGAGATAGCCCCATAGTTGACCTTTAGCCCATATTTCCCTTTCAAAGTTGGCCCTTCTTACATGTAATATAAATGAGTATGGTATCCCAAAGTCACCAGTGATTACTTTCAAAAGACAATATTTACTTGTTTCATGAAGTAGTCATGCAAATATAAAGCTTCCCCTTAGAAGATATGTTTGGAGGGGATTGAGGTACCCTAACTATAATTATTTTTCTAGGGCTCTTCTGTGACATGGAAGCCTGCACTGAAATTTTCTCTATTCAATATTTTTATTTAAGGATTTGCTAGATTCCTGTAGATCGCTGGTCCCTGTGGACAAAGTGATCTACAGAGCCCTGGAGGAACTGGAGAAGAAATTTGACATGACGGTACTGTGCGAATTGTTCAATGAGGTCAACATGGAGAAGTACCCCAATTTGAATCTCATTCGTAGAAGCTTTGAATGTGGTATTGGGTTTTATATCGCTCCTTGAGAGCACAGTCCTTTTTGTTGTCAACAAATGTATATTAAGCTTTTATCATGTGCCATATATCATGCAGAGCAATTGAGGATATAACAGTTAACAAGACTACTGTGTCATGAATCATATGAAAACTTATGACTAATGGCTGACACCCTCCCGAGCTCTGCCGCTGGGCATTTAGGCTCTCAGGACAATAGGAGGCATACCATCATCAGGCTATGTAGAAGAGGGTAGGATTAGAAGTGCTGATTGTCAGTAGGGTAGCACTGTTGTGTCTCTCAGTGGGCATTCTTACATGGTGAGAGTGCTCTTGTCTCCCCAGCTAGGGAGGTGAGGGATGTCTTCTGACTCCCCCTCCCCCCTTTTTTGAGACAGGGTTTCTCTATGCGACTTTGGCTATCCTGGAACTCATTGTATAGACCAGGCTAGCCTCCAGCTCCAGATCTGCCTGCCTCTGCCTTCTGAGTGCTGGGACTAAAGGCGTAAGCCACATGCTCAGGTGATCCACTTAAAACTCAAAACACACTTCTCATTATTCCAGTTTTTCATCTTGAACTTCATGTCATTTATGATTATAATAATAATTATTATTGACAGAATCTTACTCTGTAACCCAACTTAGCTTGTTACTATATAGCTGAGCCTAGCCTTAAATTCGTGCCACTCCTGTCTCAGCTTCCTGTGACTGCCTGGCTGACCAACAGCCTTTCTGAAGGTTGATTCATTGCCACCAAGACAAAGTGAGCAGCAAGCTCCTGATGTTTGATCTGCAGCTGTGCAGGAGCCTAGCATTTCTTGCTTCCAATTTTTTAAAAAAATGATCTTGGACTTCTTTATTTAAAGTCTAAAAATAGATCAACTCTCTTCGTCACATACATAGTGAAGGCAAAGTTATCAGGGTTATATATACGTGTATATATACATCTCTCTCTCTTTCTCTCTCTTTCTATCCATCTATCTACCTATCATCTATCTATCTATCTATCTATCTATCTATCTATCTATCTATCTATCTATCTATCTATCTATCTATCTATGCTTACCAGGGCTTTTCACAGTCTTTCAGTAGTTGGTTTGAAAGCAATCAGTAGATCAATAATTATAAACCTGGTAACAGTTGTGAAGTCAGTGTAGAAGACTAAACCCACACAATTGTTTGGCTTAGTTCCTAGGTTTTTTTTTTCTTCCCCCTCATAGTTGACACTTTGGTTTAAGTCAAATGTGCTAGCTCCTTTATCTCCTGCCATGGCTGGCTCAGAAAAAGGCTGTGCTCATTCTAGCCAATGAGGCTGGACGGGTTTAGTTTCCAAGAGCTCTGGAGCTCAGTCCCTGCTTCCCAACCCCTCTCTCTTCCCTCCCTCCCTCCCTCCCTCCCTCCCTCCCTCCCTCTCTCCCTCCCTCCCTTCCCCTTTATCTTCTTTTCTTTATAAGATTGCATTATTTGCTGATGTGTGTGTGTGTGTGTGTGTGTGTGTGTGTGTGTGTGTGCATGTATGCCAAACTCATGTTCACACATGTGTCACTGTATCCATGTGGAGGTCAGAGGATAATTTCCAACACTTGGTTCTCTCCTATCATGTGGCACTCAGGTCTTCAGGCTTGGCAGCCAGTGCCTTTACCTGCCGATCACCCTATCTTCTCTCTCCTTTCTCCTCCCTCCCTCCCTCCCTGCTTTCTTTCTTTTTAAAGATGTTTTCATACTATTTTGATCATATTCTTTCCCATTTCCCAACTCCTTCCCGGCCTCCCTACTTACCCAACTTATTGTTCTTTTTCTATCTTAACCCCTCAACATACCTACCCCACAAAACCCCCATGGAATCTGATTTGTATCAGCCAATTACACTGTTAGTTCCAAAGCTCTTCTCCCAGCCCCACACGGCAGTGTTGGTGGGAAATAGAAAGACTTCAGCCAGGTAAACAGAAGGATTTTGATTGGTACATAATCCTAAAGGCTGGTTTCTGTTTATCAGAAAAGCAAGTTTCCTAAAGTGGGTTTCTGTTTGCCAGGAAGCATCCCTAATCCTCCTTCCCTCAAAGCTCAGCTACCTTAGGTCAGGGCACCGAGTTCTCAGTCAGTCTGGACAGCCTGCATCCACTCAGATCCCCACCCTCCTGACAGCCATGTAAAATCTGCTTGCTTTTCTCTCATTTGCTCTTCTTTCTGCCTACTCCCACCCACCACCTCCCCTGAGGAGACCTTGGCAGTTTGATCCCCACCCCCACACAAGCATTATAGTTTGGTAGTCTCTTTGTGCCATAGCTTATACAGTTAATCCCACAGAATGAGACTAAAATGACTACCACCATTTTTTAGCCAAATTCGATGCAAGCGTTATTAAATATTGACTAGGAAGAAGGATAGTGGCCAGGTCCATACTCAGGATTCCCACAGAATGGCCAAGAATTACATTAGTTAGGTGCTTATAAAGGCACAGCCCACAAGGGTCCATACTTTCTGCCTTCATCCAGTAGGGGGCAGGCATATGTTCCGACATATTTCCTGCCTATGTGTGATCAAGCACAGCCTGTGCAGTTTGTGCAACCAACCTTGTTTACAGAAGTGAAAACATGCGGCTTGTTACCTCACACGAACAATGGCTCCCAGCATTCCAGGGAGTTATCTGTCCCCAGGCAAGTGGGGCTAACAGGTTAGAGGCATTTCTGTTTTATAGATCTTTTTTTTTTTTTTTAAAGATTTATTTATTTATTTATTTATTTATTTATTTATTTTATGAAAGTACACTGTAGCTGTCTTCAGACACCCCAGAAGAGGGCACCAGATCTTGTTATAGATGGTTGTGAGCCACCATGTGGTTGCTGGGATTTGAACTCAGGACCTTCAGAAGAGCAGTCAGTGCCCTTAACCGCTGAGCCATCTCTCCAGCCCGTTTTATAGATCTTTTAACCACATTAATGTAAACTTAAAACATAACGTTTGCCCGCCCAGTATGTGTGAAGGTTCACATGTGTGTATACAGGCTTGCATGTGTGTGTGTGCATGCCAAATGTTAGCTGTGCTTGTTAAACATCTGGAGACAGCTCACAGAGGGCCTCTGAGTGAGCAGAATGGGCTTTTAATTGCTGAGCCATCTCTTCAGCCCCAGAAGTTGTTTTTGTCTCTCTTCGTTTCAGTTTCTTCTGAGACAGAGTCTTCTTATTGGCTTACACTTGCTTCGAGCGGATGATTCTGCTGCTTCAGCTTCTTGAGATGCTCAGATATGTGCCACTGTGCCTAGCTGGAGAAAATACTCCCTTCCCCTTGTTTTAGATTTATTTATTTTTATTTCATGTGTATGAGTGTTTTGTCTGCATATATGTATGTGCTTCTTGAATGTGCAGTACTGGAGAAGACAGGGCTGAATGCCCTGGAACTAGAATAACAGACGTGCTGTCATGTAGGCATTGGAAATCAAACCTGAATCCTCTAGAACAGCAGCCAGTGTTCTTATCAATGGAGACATCTCTCCAGCCCCCTTAAGAATGTTTCTTAAGGTCTTAATTCCATCTTCTCTCTCTCTCTCAACCTCTCTCTCTCTCTCTCTCTCTCTCTCTCTCTCTCTCTCTCTCTCTCTCTCTCTCTCTCTCCCTCCCTCCTTCCTTCCCTCTCTTCTTCTCTTCCTCTCTCCCTTACTGCCTAAAGCTAGTTCCTCAGTGGTGGCAAGATGCTGACCAATAGTGTTGAGGACAGTCTTTTCCAGACCTAGAGGGATGGCTGTCCTCATCCAGCAAGTCCTCTGATATGACCACCTTGGTCATGTGCTTGCTTGTTTTACTGAATTTGGGATCAAACCCAGTCATTATGAAAGCTAATTCTTAGAGTCAGGTCCCTCCCCTCTCCAGCCTCTCCTTCCTTCTTCCTTTTTCCTTGTGTATGTGTGTGTGTGTGTTGAGACAGGATTTTCTTTGTGTAATCCTGACTGTCCTGGAACTCTCTCTCTCTCTGTAGACCACCAGGCTGGCTTTTGCCTCCCGAGTACTGGGATTAAAGGCCTGTGCCACCGCCACCGGCTCTTCCTCTTTCTTATTTGAGTCAGAATCACACCGTACAGCTTAGATCAGGCTGACCTTGAATTTATGATCCTCTTGTATGAGCACCAGTGCTTACTTACCAGGCCAATGTTGCCTGATATGGCCAGTGAGAAATGAATCTTGACTAGGCACAGGTTGGGGGAGTCACAGCAAGACCGAGGCTGTGACAAGTTTATTACAAGTAATCAGACTCTTTATACTGTTATCAGAAACAAAATATAATGGCAGCTGAGAGGCAGAATACAAAGGTAGTTGCTAAGAAACAATAACATTTTCAAACTATACAGGGCACAAGAGATTAGTATCTGAGACCAATTGCCCTGCCAATTGGTCTATATGCTTCATTGACTTCTAAGGAACACAAATATCTTAGTTTGGGTTGTGTTGCTATGAAGAGACACCATGACTATGGCAAGTCATTGGGGGCTGGCTCACAGTTTCAGAGGCTCAGTCCATTTTCATCATGTCAGGAAGCAGCAATGTGCAGGCAGACATGGTGCTGGAGATAGAGCTGAGAGTTCTATATCTTAATCTGCAGGAGAGTCTTTGTGCCACACTGGGCATAGCTAGAGTATGGGAGACCTCAAAGACCACCCCCCCAACAGTGACATACTTCCTCCAACGAGGCCACACATACTCCAACCAGGCCACACCTCCTAGTAATGTCACTTCCTATGGGCCAAGCATTCAAACCTATTAGTCATACCACTTGATCAAACCAGCACAATAGAGAAACCGAGGTGGCCTGAATACATCACTGTTTGAGGAAATGCCCCTGTTTCAGGAACTGAAAGCCACACAGTGCCCCAGGAGGTACAGACTTCAACCTGAACAACTTATGACGCTTGTACCTCAAGTGGACTAGACCAGGCCAGTTCCATGATTCCTTACATTATTGCTCAGACTCCTAGGATTATCGATTACATGACTGTAGCTGGTTAATCATGTGTGTTTTAACATCATTTATAGATTGGCTTAGGTCTAGTGCATTCTGGTCCCCCAAACAAACAACATTTCTTTACTGTATCCTTTACTGGGGATGGGGATGGGAAAATTATAGCAAGATTCCTGATGGGGTAGGATGCAAAGGATGCTGAGACTCTTATTTGCTTATCTGAGAGAGAGAGAGAGAGAGAGAGAAAGAGAGAGAGAGAGAGAGAGAGAGAGAGAGAGAGAGAGAGAGAGAGAGAGAGAGCAAGTACCACAGGATGTTATCTCACTTGTCCTCAGTGCTCATTGACAAATGGGGACTCTAAGGGGAAATCCTTTTTTTTTTTTTTTTCTTTTGTTTTTTTTGTTTTTTTTGTTTTTTTTGAGACAGGGTTTCTCTGTGTAGCCCTGGCTGTCCTGGAACTCACTTTGTAGACCAGGCTGGCCTCAAACTCAGAAATCCACCTGCCTCTGCCCCCCAAGTGCTGGGATTAAAGGCGTGCGCCACCACCGCCCGGCCAGAAATTCTTTTCTTTAAAAAATACTTATCATCTGTATTTTACATTTTCTTTTTGGACAACAGCCTGTTACTTGAACAACTTCAAAGAGAAAGGCTATGGCTCTGAGCGAAAGCTGGTAACAAATGCTTGTGGGTTTCAAGTAGAGGTGGTGGCAAACGGGAAGTACTGGCCAAGCTTTACAGAAGCTCAGAACTGCCTCTCTTGTGCCCCTGTTACATCATCTCTGTTATATTTCCCCTGTACTAGTGTGGGGAAGTCATTTCTGCTTTCTCCAGAGATACCTGTCTTAGTCCTCTTTATAGACCACAGTGTGTGTCGGGAGCCTGGAAAGGAGACTGAGACCATGCGCATCATCAGAGGGACACGAATGCAGAAGTGAAGGAGCGGCTTGGTCCTCCACTTCTTTGGGCAGAAGGTGCTGAGTGTTCTTTGCTTTCTCAGATGCCTCTGTGTGACACTGGCTGCAGACCCGTGGAAGTAGCTCCTGAGTTTGATGGCTCAGGGAACTTGGTTCCAGCTGTGAGGCACTGGCCATCAGGGGCTCTTCCTAGGACTTGCTACCATTTCCAATACCTCTTCCTAGAAAACACACTCACTCACTGGTGGTTGGATCAGAAAGGATCTCTGTTGGCAAGGTAAGGTGTCTCCTGTCTGACCTGTCCTGGATGTCTTAGTCTGATTTCTGAGTCTCAGCTCTAAGATGTTCAGAGCTGACCAGACCCTTTTGCAGTCATCTCGCTGAGATGAACTGACATTTTACTGTCATTTTGAAAGTCATACTTACCAAAAGGATTGGAATACTCTGAGCTGAACAGTTAAGGCACACTGGTGTCAGGGGGAAATCCATGTTGGGGAGGAAATAAGGCAAAAGACAAAGGATCATTTTATGTTTCCTGTTAACGTATCCACCACCCCCAAGTGGAAATCCCACCAGAGCAAAGACCTTGCCAGCCTCGTTAGATACTGTATTTGTAGCATCCAAAATAGTCAAAAGTGCCGGGCACTGGTAGTATACATTTTTAATCCCAGCACTTGGCAGAGGCAGAGACATGCAGGTCTCTGAGTTCGAGGCCAGCCTGGTCTACCACGTGAGGTCCAGGACAGCCAGGGCTACACAGAGAAACCCTGTCTTGAAAACTGAACCAAGCTAAATCAAAATAAAAAAAAAATAGTCAAAAGTATTCATATACTTGATAAACAGAAGGCTAGCTAGCTGGATAAATAAATCCTTATCGTTTCCTAGGGTCACATTCTTGGGATTTCTTTAAAATTTTTAAGAAAGTAATTCTTATATTTATCTATCTGTCTGTGCTATAGTGTTTGCGAATCAGTCCTTTCCTTTTACCAAGTGGGCCTGGCTGTCAGGCATGGCAGCCAGTGCCTCCACCTACTGAGCCATCCTACATCCCTTTTTTTGTTGTTTCATTTTATTTATTTGAGACAGGGGTTCAGGTAGCCCACGTTGGCCTTGAACTTATCGTGCAGCTGAGGATGACCTTGAACCCCCAATCATCAGCCTGCTGAGATTACAGACTTGTCCTACCCTGTCTGTTTTTATATGCTGCCAGTTATTGACCCCACAATTTTGCACACGGTAGGCAAGCACTGTACCACCCAAGCTCGTGCTGCCTTCCCAGCAGGAATTCTCTTCTGACTCTCTTAGAAGATTAGGTCCCTCTGCTGAGGTTTCGAAGCACTTGAGTTGAGAGGCACCCACTACATTGATGCTTTCCCTCTTCTCTCCAACCCCTTCCCTGGAAGACTGTATAGTTGTGGAAATTGCAATTAATTAATTAATTAATTAATTTTCTATTTGCTTTGAGATAGAACCTCACTATGTAGCCCATGCTGGCCTGGAACTCTCAAGGTGAAAATCAAGCTAGCCTAGAACTCACCTGCATCTGGCCACTCTTCCCTTCCCCTACCTCCCAGGGCTGAAGCTACAGGTGTGCGCTGTCATGCATGGCTTGAGTTACAGGTGTGCACTGTCATACATGGCTGAGGTTGCAGGTGTGCTGTCATGCATGGCTTGAGTTACAGGTGTGCACTGTCATGCATGGCTGAGGTGGGGACTAGCTGTCTGCTCAGAGGTCAGAGAATTGGGGAATCCTCTCAGCTCAATGTCCAGGGCCTATGAGAAGAAGAAGGCAGTGGCTGCTGTCTGTGAAGGAAGGACCTGTGTCATCTATGCATCTCTCTCTTTATCCATTCCTTAGGTGATGGGCACCTAAGGTTGAGGGTGCTGGTTGCTCTGTCCCAGGACAGGTGCTCTGAGTCACATCCCTAGGATGCTCCTTAGAGGGAATCCATACTCCTCTCCATCCAATGTCTTAACTTAGCTGCTTCAAGTCATGGTGCAATAAACACAGGGGCTCAGGCATCTCTGCCATATGCTGCTGACATAGGGGCCATTTGCAGCTATATTTGCTTGTTTTCTTTTCTTTTTCTTTTTCTTTTTTTTTTTTTTTTTTTTTTTTTTGAGGCAGAATTTTATGTAACCCAGGTTGGCTTCCAACTTACTGTATAGCTGAGGACAACCTTGAACATAAGAACTTCCTGCCTCTTATCTCCTAGGTGCTGGGGTTACAATTACATGTCAAATGGGTTTTATCTAGCACAGGGATGGAGCCCAGGATTTTGTGCCTACCCGGCAGACTCAGCTCTACTAACTGAACTACACACTCAGTCTTTCAGTTCTTCTTCTTTTTTAAAAAATATTTATTTATTTATTTTATGTATATGAGTACACTGTAGCTGTTCATATGGTTGTGGACCTTCATGTGGTTGTTGGGAATTGAATTTAGGTCCTCTGCTCACTCTAGTTGGCCCCACTTGCTCCGGTTCAGCCCAAAGATTTATTTATTACTATATGTAAGTACACTGTAGCTGTCTTCAGAAGAGGGCACCAGATCTCATTACAGGTGGTTGTGAGCCACCATGTGCTTGCTGGGGTTTGAACTCAGGACCTTCAGAAGAGCAGTCAGTGCTCTTACCCACTGAGCCATCTCACCAGCCCCCCTTTCAGTTCTTTATTATAGTCTGGACAGACAGACATCTGTGGCCAGATGTTCAGTGGGTTTTTTTGCAGAAGAGTGACTGGTTCTGATTTAGTCAGGGAATTTGTAGCTATAAGAATTCGTTCATCTTTTAGCTCCAAAGGCTTATTTCAAAACTGAAGCTTTGGGCTGGAAGACAGCAGGTGTTCCTTATTTTAAAATTTCAGAAAAATGACAAAGCCCTAAGACCTGCTCTAAGGTTAAAAGATGAAGCTGATTATTTATTTGGGCCTGGTTGCCAGAGCTCTTGATATGCAAATGTACCTCGGAGAAGGTATGCAAATCAAGGCGGGGTCCACCATCTCCCCCCCCCCTCATAGGAAGAGCAATAAAGCCTTCCTTCCTTTCTGCTGCAGATTTCGAACTCCAATCGCCTGAAGTGTGCTAAGTAGTTGCTCGGGCAGTGGGGTCCACACAGCTGTTCCCATGTTCCCATGTTGCTTGGAACCGCATTGTTTTCCCTGGTTTGCCCACCCTACTACCCTGCGTCACTCGCGACATCTTGAGAGGCTCCATTCAAGCCCCCCTTCAAGTCCAGAAGTGTTCTCTGACTGCAGCCAATCAGGGCAGCTTGCTTTGATTTCCCACGCTGCACCTGATTATCTTTCTGATTGAGTAAATAAATAAAGCTACACACGGTGCCTTTGGTACCTCATTATTTGATTAAACTGAAATCTGCATCAGCCATTGAACAATAAGTTTCTGTTGGCCCAGTGACTGTTTTACCATCTGTCCCCTGCACTGTGCAGGATTAGGCATTGTTTGTGTCTGTGCTCAGTAAAGGCCGGTTGGGAACAATGACAAAACAGTTCGTCCTGTTGATTCATGCGCTAAACGTATCAGACAAGTGAAGAAACCTGCCACCACTTGGTCTCACCAACAATTTCCCAGAAGCTATTTTGGATTAGGGGTGGGGAGATGGGCAGCTCAGTCCTGACAGCAGCTGCAACTGCCTTCATTTGGGCAGGGCGTGGAAGAACCGCTCTTTAGAATTTCATTCTATGGAGTGTACAGTGACTGGGCTTGGAGTCTTGGAACACACTTGACTAGAGCCCTGATCATGACTGACTGCTTGGCTCACAGGGAATGGAGCAGGTGTGTGCCCATTATGGGATACCCCAGGCAGGGACAGAGAGGTCTGCTGAGTAGGGATGGAGGAAATTTGGGGGACTGTCTGGGATTCTAGGTAAAATGAAGGGTGGCAAGTAGGATCAAATACAGAGAATGGGGTATCCCCAGCTATGGTGAGCCCCGGTGCGTGTGCCGTGCTGGGATCAAACCTAGGACTTTGTATGTACTAGGTGAGCACTCTGTTAACCGAGGTCCACCTGCAGCCCCAGGCCTCTATCTCACAGGAGGACTGATTATTGGCTTTCTGAAGTCAACTTCAAATATAAAAGCACTTAGTTTACCAGCTGAGATCTGCAGTTATACTGGCTACCAGTCACAGTTAGACACCTTCTGAGAAAAACTGACGGTAAAAAAAGATTGCACTGTGGACTCTGAGCCCCATTTTTTAATGGGGTTATTTGATTTTCTGGAGTCCACCTTCTTGAGTTCTTTATATATATATTGGATATTAGTCCCCTATCCGATTTGGGATAGGTAAAGATCCTTTCCCAATCTTTTGGTGGCCTTTTTGTCTTATTGACGGTGTCTTTTGCTTTGTAGAAGCTTTGCAATTTTATGAGGTCCCATTTATCGATTCTTGATCTTACAGCACAAGCCATTGCTGTTCTATTCAGGAATTTTTCCCCTGTACCCATATCTTCGAGGCTTTTCCCTACTTTCTCCTCTATAAGTTTCAGTGTCTCTGGTTTTATGTGGAGTTCCTGAATCCACTTAGATTTGACCTTAGTATAAGGAGATAGAAATGGATCAATTCGCATTCTTCTACATGATAACCGCCAGTTGTGCCAGCACCATTTGTTGAAAATGCTGTCTTTTTTCCACTGGATGGTTTTAGCTCCTTTGTCAAAGATCAAGTGACCATAGGTGTGTGGATTCATCTCTGGGTCTTCAATTCTGTTCCATTGGTCTACTTGTCTGTCACTATACCAGTACCATGCAGTTTTGATCACAATTGCTCTGTAGTACAGTTTTAGGTCCGGCATGGTGATTCCACCAGATGTTCTTTTAACCTTGAGAAGAGTTTTTGCTATCCTCGGTTTTTTGTTATTCCAGATGAATCTGCCGATTGCCCTTTCTAATTCGTTGAAGAATTGAGTTGGAATTTTGATGGGGATTGCATTGAATCTGTAGATTGCTTTTGGCAAGATGGCCATTTTTACAATGTTGATCCTGCCAATCCATGAGCATGGGAGATCTTTCCATCTTCTGAGATCCTCTTTAATTTCTTTCTTTAGAGACTTGAAGTTCTTATCATACAGATCTTTCACTTCCTTAGTTAGAGTCACACCAAGGTATTTTATATTATTTGTGACTATTGAGAAGGGTATTGTTTCCCTAATTTCTTTCTCAGCCTGTTTATCCTTTGTGTACAGAAAGGCCATTGACTTGTTTGAGTTAATTTTATATCCAGCTACTTTATTGAAGCTGTTTATCAGGCTTAGGAGTTCTCTGGTGGAATTTTTAGGGTCACTTATATATACTATCATATCATCTGCAAAAAGTGATATTTTGACTTTTTCCTTTCCAATTTGTATCCCCTTGATCTCCTTTTGTTGTCTAATTGCTCTGGCTAGGACTTCAAGTACAATGTTGAATAGATAGGGCGAGAGTGGACAGCCTTGTCTAGTCCCTGATTTTAGTGGGATTGCTTCCAGCTTCTCACCATTTACTTTGATTTTGGCTATTGGTTTGCTGTAGATTGCTTTTATCATGTTTAGGTATGGGCCTTGAATTCCTGATCTTTCCAAGACTTTTATCATGAATGGATGTTGGATTTTGTCAAATGCTTTCTCAGCATCTAACGAGACGATCATGTGGTTTTTGTCTTTGAGTTTGTTTATATACTGGATTACATTGATGGATTTCCATACATTGAACCATCCCTGCATCCCTGGGATGAAACCTACTTGGTCAGGATGGATGATTGTTTTGATGTGTTCTTGGATTCGGTTAGCAAGAACTTTATTGAGGATTTTTGCATCGATATTCATAAGGGAACTTGGTCTGAAGTTCTCTATCTTTGTTGGGTCTTTTTGTGGTTTAGGTATCAGAGTAAATGTGCCTTCATAGAATGAGTTGGGTAGAGTACCTTCCGTTTCTATTTTGTGGAATAGTTTGTGAAGAACTGGAATTGGGTCTTCTTTGAAGGTCTGATAGAACTCTGCACTAAACCTGTCTGGTCCTGGGCTTTTATTGGCTGGGAGACTATTAATGACTGCTTCTATTTCTTTAGGGGTTATAGGACTGTTGAGATCTTTAACCCGATCTTGATTTAGCTTTGGTACCCGGTACCTGTCTAGAAACTTGTCCATTTCATCCAGGTTTTCCAGTTTTGTTGAGTATAGCCTTTTGTAGAAGGATCTGATGATGTTTTGGATTTCTTCAGGATCTGTTGTTATGTCTCCCTTTTCATTTCTGATTTTGTTAATTAGGATGCTTTCCCTGTGCCCTCTAATGAGTCTGGCTAAGGGTTTATCTATCTTGTTGATTTTCTCAAAGAACCAGCTCCTTGATTGGTTGATTCTTTGAATAGTTCTTCTTGTTTCCACTTGGTTGATTTCACCCCTGAGTTTGATTATTTCCTGCCTTCTACTCCTCTTGGGTGAATTTGCTTCCTTTTCTTCTAGACCTTTTAGGTGTGTTGTCAAGCTGCTAATGTGTGCTCTCTCTAGTTTCTTTTTGGAGGCACTCAGAGCTATGAGTTTTCCTCTTAGGAATGCTTTCATTGTGTCCCATAGGTTTGGGAATGTTGTGGCTTCATTTTCATTAAACTCCAAAAAGTCCTTAATTTCTTTCTTTATTCCTTCCTTGACCAAGGTATCATTAAGAAGAGTGTTGTTCAGTTTCCATGTGAATGTTGGCTTTCTATTATTTATTATGTTATTGAAGATCAGCCTTAGTCCATGGTGATCTGATAGGATGCATGGGACAATTTCAATATTTTTGTGTATGTTGAGGCTTGTTTTGTGACCAATTATGTGGTCAATTTTAGAGAAGGTACCATGAGGTGCTGAGAAGAAGGTATATCCTTTTGTTTTAGGATAAAATGTTCTGTAGATATCTGTTAAGTCCATTTGTTTCATCACTTCTGTTAGTTTCACTGTGTCCCTGTTTAGTTTCTGTTTCCATGATCTGTCCATTGGTGAAAGTGGTGTGTTGAAGTCTCTCACTATTATTGTGTGAGGTGCAATGTGTGCTTTGAGCTTTACTAAAGTTTCTTTAATGAATGTGGCTGCCCTTGTATTTGGAGCATAGATATTCAGAATTGAGAGTTCCTCTTGGAGAATTTTACCTTTGATGAGTATGAAGTGCCCCTCCTTGTCTTTTTTGATGACTTTGGGTTGGAAGTCAATCTTATCAGATATTAGGATGGCTACTCCAGCTTGTTTCTTCATACCATTTGCTTGGAAAATTGTTTTCCAGCCTTTCATTTTGAGGTAGTGTCTTTTTCTCTGAGATGAGTTTCCTGTAAGCAGCAAAATGTTGGGTCTTGTTTGTATAGCCAGTTTGTTAGACTATGTCTTTTTATTGGGGAGTTGAGACCATTGATATTAAGAGATATTAAGGAAAAGTAATTGTTGCTTCCTGTTATTTTTGTTGTTAAAGTTGGCATTCTGTTCTTGTGGCTGTCTTCTTTTAGTTTTGTTGAGGGATTATCTTCTTGTTTTTTCTAGGGTGTGGTTCCCGTCCTTGTATTGGTTTTTTTCTGTTATTATCCTTTGAAGGGCTGGATTCGTGGAGAGATAATGGGTGAATTTAGTTTTGTCATGGAATACTTTGGTTTCTCCATCTATGGTAATTGAGAGTTTGGCTGGGTATAGTAGCCTGGGCTGGAATTTGTGTTCTCTTAGTGTCTGTATAAGATCTGTCCAGGCTCTTCTGGCTTTCATAGTCTCTGGTGAAAAATCTGGTGTAATTCTGATAGGCTTGCATTTATATGTTACTTGACCTTTTTCACTTACTGCTTTTAGTATTCTATCTTTATTTAGTGCATTTGATGTTCTGATTATTATGTGTCGGGAGGAATTTCTTTTCTGTTCCAGTCTATTTGGAGTTCTGTAGGCTTCTTGTATGTTCATGGGCATCTCTTTCTTTAGATTTGGGAAGTTTTCTTCAATAATTTTGTTGAAGATGTTTGCTGGTCCTTTGAGTTGAAAATCTTCATTCTCATCCACTCCTATTATCCGTAGGTTTGGTCTTCTCATTGTGTCCTGGATTTCCTGAATGTTTTGAGTTAGGATCTTTTTGCATTTTCCATTTTCTTTGATTGTTGTGCCGATGTTCTCTATGGAATCTTCTGCACCTGAGATTCTCTCTTCCATCTCTTGTATTCTGTTGCTGATGCTGGCATCTATGGTTCCAGATTTCTTTCCTAGGGTTTCTATCTTCAGCGTTGCCTCACTTTGGGTTTTATTTATTGTTTCTACTTCCCTTTTTAGGACTAGTATGGTTTTGTTCATTTCCATCACCTGTTTGGATTTGTTTTCCTGTTTATCTATAAGGGCTTCTACCTGTTTGGTTTGTTTTCCTGTTTTTCTTTAAGGACTTGTAACTCTTTAGCAGTGTTCTCCTGTATTTCTTTAAGTGAGTTATTAAATTCCTTCTTTATGTCCTCTACCATCATCATGAGATATGCTTTTAAATCCAGGTCTACCTTTTCAGGTGTGTTAGGGTGCCCTGGACTGGGCGAAGTGGGCGTTCTGGGTTCTGATGATGGTGAGTGGTCCTGGTTTCTGTTAGTAGGATTCTTACGTTTACCTTTCGCCATCTGGCAATTTCTGGAGTTAGTTGTTATAGTTTTCTTTGTTTAGGGATTGTTCCTCTGGTGATTTTGTTACCCTCTAGCAGCAGACGTGGGAGATTAGCTCTCTCCTCTGAGTTTCAGTGGTCAGCACAGTCTCTGCAGGCAAGCTCTCCTCTTTCAGGGAAGGTGCACAGTTATCTGGTGTTTGGACCTCCTCCTGGCCGAAGATGAAGGCCCAAAACAGGATCTTTCCCAGAAGCTGTGTTGCTTTGGCCAGGAAGGTGGCCGGTTGTCTGGAGGTGAAGATGGCGCCGCCTCAGAAGCTCTGTGGCTCTCGCCTGTTCCAGAAACTGCTGGCCTCTGTATTCCACACCCTCACCCGTGCAGCCTGCCCTCCTCGGAGTCCCGGAGCCAAGGTGGCTCCTGCCGGAGCCTGAGGCAGAAACCTCTCGGGCTGGGCGGACCCCTGTGCTCTCACCAGGAAGGTGGCCGGTTTTCTCTCTCTCAGAGTTCTTATCTCTTCCCAGAAGTTCTTCCTTCTACTTTCTGCCTTTGCTATAGGCCACAAGCTTTTTTTCCTTTTTCTTTTTTTAAAAAGAATTATTTATTTTATGTATATGAGTACACTGACACTGTCTTCAGACACACCAGAAGAGGGCATCAGATCCCATTACAGGTAGTTGGGAGTCACCATTTGGTTGCTGGAAATTGAATTCAGGACTTCTGGAAGAGTAGTCAGTGCTGTTAAACACTGGTCCACCTCTCCATATCTTGTCGGTCAGCTTTTTAATAACACAATCAGAAGGTGAGAGAGGGAGTATTTACAAAACACTGAGACAGGAGATGCTTAACAATTTCAAAGTCCCACCTGTAACTGGATCTCTGCCAGTTCAGAAATCAGCATTATTATAATACAGAGACAACCTGTATATCTCTGGGTCAACCTGGTCTACAAAGTGAGTTCTAGAACAGCCAGGGCTTTTTACACAGAAAAATCCTGTCTTGAAAAGCTAAATCAATAAAAAATAAAATAAACAAATAAACAAACAAACAAATAGGTCAGTCTTGAAACCATATACACACAAACAATAAAGACTCAGCAAACTGTATTTAAATGTATTTGAACATATACATTCATATATGTATACATGGACATATACATACGTACATGTATGTGAATGTATTAGTCAGTACTATATTGCTATGAGGAGACACTATGACCCTGACAACTCTTACAAAAGAAAACATTTAATTGGGGCTTGTTTACAGTTTCAAAAAATAGGTTTTCTCCTTAGATGGAATAAGCCAATTCAAACCGAATTAAGAGTTGAAAAGGGCAGGTTTACCTTGGCAAGTTCATTGGCCCCAAGGAAGGAGGCCAAGGAAATTGCCATGCAAACAGGAAGACAGAGAAGGGGAAAAGAGAAAGGAGGGAGGGAGAGGGGGAGAGGGAAAATAGGGAGAGTTGTGAAATCCTTCATACTCCAAATTTAAGCTCGGATAAGATACAGAGGAAGGAGAGGGAGGAAGTGGTGGTTAAAGTCACTTGTAACTAACCGGGTTCCCTGTAAAACCTACCCTTCCCACATGATGTGCTGTTAATGAGACAGAAAGCGTGGGAAGTTGGACAAATAGTCAGAGAAGTTGGACTGCAAATATCCCTAAGAAATTAAGTCACTCAAGAAAGAAAATGCAACTTACCTAAAAATTCCCGACCTCATATGCATGTTCCATTTACCCTAACTGCAGCCATGTCACTATTGTGTGGGACTTTGCTGACTCTGTTTAGCTTGGGAACAGACACTGGCTGAAGTCAGACCAAACTTGGAAACTCTTTAAAAGCAAGAGGGAAAAAGTTGACATTTTTATCCTTGTAAGAGAATACTGAGTGAATTCTGGCCATTTAGAAGTTTCAGAAATTCAAACCACAGTTAGAAACCTGAATTATTCTTTTCCTCTGAGAAGGTCAAAGATTATGGCTGGGAATGTCTGCTGGGTATCTAAGTAATGACATGTACTTACACTGGTGGAGAGAAATTATTTAAAAAATTATTTTTATTATTTAGTGTGTGATTTTGCTGCATGCATATATGCATCATGTGTGTGCAGTAACCCAGGAGACCAGGAGAGGACATTGGATCCCATAGGACTGCAGTTATATATGGTTGTACTGTAGATGCTGGGAATTGAACCTGGGTTCTCTGTAAGAATAGCCAGTGCTCTTAATCACTGAGGTATCTCTCCTGTACCACCAGCGTATTTCTAAGGGATAAGAGGACCATGTGATGACGGGTCTGGCCTTGAGGACATTGGAAAAGACTGAGCCATAAGGCTTCCTGCCTCCAAGTGAGGAGCTCTCTGATAAAAGGTTGGAGGATACTATAGAGGGCGCTGCTGAAGGAGAGGGTGGAGGTGGAGTAAGAACCATCTACCAGAGGCAAGCATCCAGAGAGGTGAACTCTGATTGAGTTCTGTAAGAAAGAATGAGTAAGCACCAATTTTCCTACCCAACACACAAACGTGTAGCTCAGACTTTATTTTTTCAAAACCTTATTTTTAAAATGGGTTCTTAAATACTTTAACTCCCCCTTCTAGCCCTCCACCCACCAGAGGTAGTGGAAAAGAAAGGTTATGAGAATACAGGGGAGTTGGACATGTTTAGAAATAGTTATTTGGAGCAAATCCCATCTGTGTTGTCAGGAACTCAGCAGTTCAGTTCACAGGAATCAGCAGAGGCTGCTCCATCCACTTGAAAACACTTCACGAATATAGTAGCAGTCCAGCTCAGTGGTGTCAGGATAGCAAACACAAGTCCTTACACAGATGAGACTCACCATGTGAGTCTGTTTAGCAAAACTCCATGTGAGTCTGTATCAGATGACATCACTATGCCCATCAGCCTGAGTCCGAGGAAGTGACAAGAAGCAGAAGTTTTTTGGTGCATTTCTGTCATTGGAGTCACAACAAACAGAGCTCAGTAACACACTGTCAGATGAGCCAATACATGGGTGTCATTTAGTAAAGTGTTTTTCATCAAAAATCCATTCACGTGCTTGCTTTAGCAAAACATCCTTTCACCCATGTCTGTTTCAGGAAAACATCCTGTAATATAACTGACTTTCCTGAAAAACCGTAAGTCTCCACAAACCCTGGCCTTTGCTATGGACAGTCTTTTCTCACCTTCCAACCCTGGAGAACTCACCAGAGAGGTGAACTCTGACTGAGTTCTGTAAGAAAGAATGAGTAAGCACCAATTTTCCTACCCAACACACAAATGTGTAGCTTAGAATTTTTTTCAAAACCTTACTTTTAAAATGGGTTCTTAAATACTTTAACTCCCTCTTCTAGCCCTCCACCCACCAGAGGTAGTGGAAAAGAAAGGCTATGAGGATACAGGGGAGGTGGCATGGAGGGGTGCTGCTTTCTGGCTTGCTCCTCTTAGCTTTGCTCAGTCTTTTCTCATAGAACCCAAAACCACCAGACCAGGGATGGCACCACCTACAATGGGCTGGGCTTTTCAGTTTCAATGACTAATTAAGAAAATACCCTACAGACTTACCTGCAGCCTGATCTTATGGAGGCATTTTCTCAAATGAGGTTTTCTCCTCTCTGAAGATTCGAGCTTGTGTCAAGTTGACATAAAAATAGCCAGTATATGGGGACTTGCTAGGAGGGATAAATAATGACAAGGAGGCTTCTATAATAGTTGAAAGCTCAGGCCTTTGACTTGGACAGTCTCCTGGCTACTCTAAACTTAACCTAACTAGCCAGTGACCCACCATATGGCCAGCTCTATACGTTTCTCTGCTCCCTCCATGTCCTTCTTGAATCTCCCACCTCTGCTTGAATCTCCCCTTAAATCATTCTCTGCCTGCAAGTTCTGCCCTCCATTTTCTTCTCTGACTACTGGCTGTCAGATCTTTATTGCGACTAATCAGCATCGAGACAATCTCTGGTACATTTCTAGATTGCCTCTAGGCATAGAGAGCTGTCTGAACTTCAGCTATCTGAGCAGGTGTGGAAGGACAAGTATTTACAAATATAAGGCTGGTGATGGGCCATAGAAATGACAAAACCAATATCCTGCCAGCATTTAGTCCTTTGCCCTACAGAATTAACAATTGAAAACACAGAGACACACCATTACACAATGTGAAAAAAATATTATCCCAATAAGCTAGGATAGGTATCAAGATGCTATGATGAAACCAACCTAATATAACGAGAAATAAACCTGCTAGCAAACTTAATACCATCTGCAATCTTAATAATGTAATTATCCTAACATAGCTGACATAGCCATGTAACATGCTCATGAGCTGAGAACACAGATAGACTTGCCTTGCATGCTTAGGGCCCTAGATTTGACTTCAAGCACTACCAAAGCAAGCAAGCAAACAAACAAACAACTACTAGTTCAAGACTTTTTTTGTAGTAAGAAATCAAAAGAAAGTCATAAATCCTAAGTTCTGACTGTTATAAAAAGGACATATTTTGGGGAGTGTGGGATATTATCCTATCTCTCATATTTACTAAACTGAGATTCTTCTTCTTTTTTTTTAAATTTATTCATTTTACAAACTAATATCGCCCTTTCTGTCCTCCCAGGACCACATCACACAAGTCCTCCCTCCCCCATTTCATTCTACCTTCTCCTTATCTTTTGAGAAGAGGAAGGTGTAACCCCCCCCCCCACCCATATCAAGCCACTGAGTGACTAGGTGGATCCTCTCCCACTGAGGCCAGACAAGGCATTCATTTAGGGGCACGGGATCCACAGGCAGGCAGGCAACAGACTCAAGGACAGCCTTTGTTCCAGTTTTGGGGGACCTGTATGAAGATCAAGCTGTTCATCTACTATATATGTGCAGGGGCCAAAGTCCAGCCTGTGCTTGCTCTTTGGTTGGTGGTTCAGTCTCTGGGAGTCCCTGAAGGTACAGGTTAGTTGACTCTGTTTGTCTTCCTGTGGAGTCCCTGTATTCTTTGGATCCCTCAATCCTTCTCTTAAATCTTCCATAAGCCTCCCTGAGCTCCATCTCATGTTTGGGTATGAGTCTCTACATCTTTTTCCATTGTTGGCTGTGTGAAGCCTCTCAGAGGACAGTTATACTAGCTTCCTGTCTGCAAGCATAACAAAGTATCATTAATAGTGTGAGGGACTGGTTCTTGCTCATGGGATGGGTCTCATGTTGGGCCAGTTATTGTTGGACATTCCTGCAGTCTCTGCTCCATCTTTGTCCCTGCATATTTTGTAGGCAGGACACATTTTGAGTCGAAGGCTTTTGGGTGGGTGGCTATCCTTATCTCTCCAGTGGGAGTCCTGCCTGGCTATAGGAAGTGACCACTTCAGGATCCATATCCCTCACTGCTAGAATTCTCAACTAGAGTTGCATCCATTAGACCCTCTGGGGTTGCCCCCTATCCCAGGTCTCTGGCATGTTCTAAAGATTGGCCACTCCCATTTCTGATCTCCTTCTCTCTCCCCTGCTCTCCTCATGTATGATCTCCACCTACCAGCCCTCTCCCCTTCCCATCCCCTTTTCCAACCAGTTCCCTCCTTCCATTAATGTCCAATATCTATTTTGTTTCCCCTTCTGCGAAAGATTCAACCATCCTTCCTTGGACCCTCCTTGTTATTTGACTTCTTTGGGTCTGTTGGTTATAGATAGCATGGTTATCCTGTACTCTATGGCTAACATCCACTTATAAGAGAGTACATATTACGCATGTCCTTTTGTGTCTGGGTTACCTCACTTAGGATGATATTTTAAAGTTCTATCCATTTGCATGAGAAATTCTTGATATTCTTGTTTTTAATGGGTGAGTAGTAGTCCGCGTGTAAATGAGCCACATTTTCTGTCTCCATTCTTTAGTTGAGGGAATCTGGGTTGTTTCCAGTTTCTGTTTATTATGAATAAAACTGCTGAGCATAGTTGAGCAAATGTCCTTGTGGGATGGTGGCACATCTTCTGGGTACATGCTCAGGTGTGGTATAGCTGGGTCTTGAGGTAGAAATATTCCCAATTTTCTGAGCAACTGCCAAGTTGACTTCCAGAGTGGTTGTACAAGATTGTCCTCCCCCAGCAGTGTAGGAGTATTTCTCTTGCTCCCCAACCTTGTCAGCATGTGTTGTTCTTTGAGTTTTTGATCTTAGCCATTCTGATAGGTGTAAGGTGGAATCTCAGAGTTGTTTTGATTTGCATTTCCCTGATGACTAAGGATGTTGAACATTTCTTTAGGTGTTTTTCAGCCATTCAATATTCCTTTGTTGAAAACTCTCTATTTAGCTCTGTACCTCATTTTTTAATTGGGTTATTTGGATTATTGGTATCTAACTTCTTGAGTTCTGCTAAGGATCAACCTCAGCTTGGAGAGGGTTCTGAGGAAGGAGAGTGTTCACCACCAACCAAAAAAATGACTAAAAGTCAAATCATGGGTACAAGCTGATTAGCCTTGTAATCTGCTCAAGATGGCTCCCTAAGCAGCTCTCTCTAGATAGCTCTTGGATCTGTAGTATGCTCAAGATAGCTTTCTGCTCAAGACAGCTTTCTGCATGAGACAGTTTCCTCTGCCTCAGACAGCTCTCTTTTGCTCTCTTGCAGGAAAAAGATTGTAAAAGACCTGTATTTGCTCTCCAAGCAGTTCTCTCTGGGTAGCTGCTAGAAAAAAATTCTAAAAGAACTCTGTTTTCTCTCCAGACAGCTCATCCAGGTTGTTTAGCTCTTGCAGACCAAAGCCCAGTCTTTCATTTGCATATCAATTCAGTCATTTTCTTGAGGTTCTTTTTTGGTTATCCCACGAGTCAGCATTTTATGACTGTAGCAACTTGATTCTAAGAAAAGAACAGCAAATTCTTAAAAAACAAAATAAAACAAAACATGGCAAATGAATTCAGATATCTGCTTGCTATAAGTAAAGACAATAAGCTAGCTGGGTGGGATCCCCACCACTCCTGGGCTTCAACTAGCTCTGTCCCAGGATAACCTTGAATTCAGGAATCTGCCTGAATAGTGCAAACAATAAACTTAGCTGGAGGGATCTTGCCATGAAATCACCACTCTCTAAATCTTGTTATTTCCTTCCTTAATATCTTTCTGACAAGGTGGCTCACACTGCAGCAGCCTCTGTTTTTTAGGTCCATGAAGCCCCCTTCATGTAATTCATACTGCATCCTTATATTTTGCATAGTTGAGAATATATTGAACTCATGTTGCCAAACTCAGTCTATGAGACAGTTTTATTCATATCCTTCACCTGTTTGACTATATTTTCTTGTATTTCTTTATGTTTATTTGCTTCCTCATTAATGCTTTTGCTTGCTTGAATGTATTTTCATGTATTTCCTTAAGAAATTTATTCATTTCTTCTTTAAAGGCTCTTATTAGCTTTATTAGATTGAATTTAAAATCCTCTTCTTGTGCTTCAGTTTCATTAGGATATCCAGGGTTTGTTGTAGAAGGATAGCTGCGCACAACTCACCTCTTTAGGCTGTCCCAGATGGATCAATTGGGATAGTGGGCAACTCTTACTGGAATGGGATTGGTTGGGCAGGGTTCCAAGTTTTGGGGTTCTTGAAGGTTTCCACGAGGAAGTAGGATTCTCTTGGTTTCCCACAAGACTCCTCTGGACCGAAGAGTGAGTCCAGAGCTAGACAATGTAGCTCAGGGGACCATGTGCCACCCCCTGAGATTGTTCTTTAGAGGTGAAAACGACCAAAAGACTTTGTGTTATTGGAGAGTGACTAGACACAAAGATATCACATTATATCCATCAGGTTGACTACTACCAAAACCAACAAACCAAATAGAAGACAACATGTTGGCAAAGTTTTAGAGAAAATGGAGCATTGGTCCATTGTTAGTAGCATTGTAAAATGTGTGAGAATATAGAAAGAAGCACGGAGTTTCCTTTAAAAACTTGAGCCGGGCATGGTGGCACATGCCTTTAATCCCAGCACTTGGGAGGCAGAGGCAGGCAGATTTCTGAGTTCAAGGCCAGCCTGGTCTACAGAGTGAGTTGCAGGACAGCCAGGGCTACACAGAGAAACCCTGTCTCGAAAAAACCAAAACCAAAACCAAAACCAAAACCAAAACCAAAACCAAAACCAAAACCAAAACCAACCAAAACCAAAAATTATCGTGCCCCAGTGGAACCATTGTAGTACGCTAGATAGTTTTTCGGGCTGGTGAGATGGCTTGCCAGGTAAGAGCACCTACTACTCTTCCTAAGGTCCCGAGTTCAAATCCCAGCAACCACATGGTAGCTCACAACCATCTGTAACAAAAATCTGATGCCCTCGTCTGGAGTGTCTGAAGACAGCTACAGTGTATAAATAAATAAATAAATAAATAAATAAATAAATAAATAAATAAATCTTAGAACTGCCAAAATGATTTAGCAATTTCACTTCTGGACCTAGATCCAAAAGAGTCAGAAGCAGAACATTAAAGAAATCTCAGCAAACTCTCCACTGAAGCATTATTCCCCATAGACAAGAGATTTAGTATTCCCTGCAGGCTCATGTACTGGAATACTTGGATGCTAGTTGGTGGGGTATTGTGTAACCCCTGAGATGTGGATCTGACTGAGGGAAATAGTCACTGGGAGAAGGGTGCTGGTTGCAAAAAGCACACCTTTCATCTCAAGAGGAATATCAGATAGTTTAGTCTGGAGCAAAATATGATTGAACAACCTGGGAGCACAGACTTAGGTTACCCCAAAAGCCATGTACCAATGTGGCAACAGTTTCATGATTTCTATGGTAAGAAAATAAAATCATAAATTAAGGCAATTTTCTAATACATTGGTGGGAATGCTGGATAGGTGGCTATAGCAAAGTGGGGGGACCCCTCTATCTGATGATAATCTTACCCTTTGGGTTGGTGGAAGCCAGGGGACTATTAGTATATTCTGAAAGGGTTTTAATCTTATAGTCATGGGCTACTAGGTCAACCACAGAGGTAGGTGATGTTTGGCTCTGAAAAGGGCATAAAATAGTCTAAGATAAGTTTTTCCTAGACTTGAAACATTCCAGCTCTTCATTCCCATGAAGATTCTACCAGTCAGTCACCATTATAGAATCCTTAACACAGGTGCAGCTTTAACTTCAGGTCACAGGACCTTACAGTTTGTAGTTTAATATTACTTCCTGATTCACCGAGATGTAAAAAAGTATTTACAGTGATGAGCTGCCCCTAGGCCATGCCCACCCTGCCGTGATGCACTGTACCCTCAAACCAAGAGGCAAAGCAAATGTGTGTCCTTTACACTGCTTCTTGTCAGGTGTGTCACCACAGAAACCAGACACTAGGAAGTGAGTCCCTGATGTCATTACTTGACAGGTGGTTTATAGACATTAGGAAGAGCTCTGTGGGAGAAATAGAAAGAGTTGGCCTTGTAGGCTAGAGCAGCCCTAAAGTTCAATGGGCTGTTCTAGTGGGAGATTTAAGGTTGAGACTGTCAACCAGGTTCATGAAGTTTCAGAAAGACTCTAACAGGAACTGGGGTAGTGGTCAATTATGTTACAGTTGGCATAGAGTCTGCCTGCATTCTAAAAATTTGAGTGAGACTGAATGTTAAAATATTTACATTTAATTTAAATTTAAAATATTTAAAATATAAAAATAAAATAATTTGTTTAGTGAGGAAAATTTCAAGGCAGTGTATCACCTGGGCTATAGAATGGTTACTGCCTACTGTATTTACCCAGATTTACAGTGAGGGAAGGTGAGAAGACAGGCAAAATGTGTAATTTGGAGAGAAGGACTATAAACTGGTTGAAGTTGTGACACTAATATGAAGTTTGATGAGCAAAGGGCCCCGACGCTTGTTAACGTTGGGGACAGAGTAGGTGTAGGTAAAGTACATGCAATTGTTAAAAGATTAGCAACATTAAAGAGATAACCTCCGACTTTGCACAAGAACAACAGGAAAGGTGCTTTGAGGGCAAGAACCCACTCATGGAAAGCTCCAGAATATAGCAGTGTAAATTCATTTGCAATGAGAGCGCGTCTAACAATGACAGAGCCTCAAGGGAGCCCTGTTGAAAAATGGCTGCTTAACTAAGTAAGTGTCTTTTTAGTTCAGTTATGAAGTCACAGAAAGGCTGTGGTAGTTGTTCAAGGGGGACAGGCCGCATCTTGAGCTGACAGCAGCTGGGTACCATCTGCATGGTACTGATGTTGCAAGGTTCAAAATGCCAGAGTGAGGGAGTCATGAAAGCTTGCAACACGGTTCCAGGAGGCCACTGGAGCCAAGCAATGCGTAGCAGGGTGTCGTGAGCGTGCTGTGTCACAAACAGAGGTAAACGTATTTATGTCTTTCTAAAACATTTTATTGAATAATAACAAATCCACAAGCAGTGGTTTCACTGGTAGTCATCTGTCAGATAGCTCTGCTTTCCTTAATGACCAAGGCAAACAGGCCATTCCAACATAATTAGTAACTCTTAGCTGATACATTAAACATAAGTTTATAACTTACTAACAACATAAGTCATATGTAACATGTCTCTATCTACCTCTATCCCTATATCTATATATTACAGGCTAGCTACCAAGAGTTAAGGTGGCAAACACTTGACAAGCCAGAGTTGGGAGACAGCTGGAAAGTCATAGGAGTCTGTAGGGTGAGATAACAAAGGACCCTGAGCCCTCTGGACAGGCACTGAAGTCATGGTTGGATTTGACTGCAGGGTCATGTTTGAGCTGTAGAGTTGAGTTCCACTGCAGAGTCTAAAAGGCAAGACTGGGTCCAGATGAATGGATGAGCAATTGCACTGGATGGCAGCGCAAGATGGATCAATAAGAGGATGGTAGATGGCAACTTGAGTAATCTGTGGCAAACTGGGGACCAGGCTGAATCGAAGGCATTGGGACTTCAGGAATTCTTCACCCATTAGACCCTCGATGCACCTACGGAGTGGTCAGATGATAGGTTGGTGGGGACCATCACCATCACAGTGCCAGGTGTTCTCTTTAAAGGGCATAGATGAGGGAGCCACGTGCTTTCTCAGACTGGTATCTTTGGTTTGGTTTTTCTGATATGATTTTAATTTGCTTATAGGAATCTACATATAGTCCCAGTTCACTCTAACAAGTTTATAGAGAGGACCTTCTCTATACCCAGGAGTAAGTAATTTATCATCTGTGTTGTGTAGTCAGGGTTAAGCAGATGGTGCTGTTCATACTTCCAGCCAGGCAGAGTCATCCTACATCTGCAAACAGAATCTCAAGCCTCTTGTAAAAAGAAGTCTCTCAGCCCGGCAGTGAGGTGAACACCTTTCATCCCAGCACCAGTGGGTCTCTGAGTTCGAGGCCAGCCTGGTCTACAGAGCAAGTTCCAGGACAACTAAGGCCACATAAAGAAACCCTGTCTTAAAAAATCCAAACAAACCAAAACCCAAAACCTACCTCTCACCCTCCAGAAGGCAAGACACAATCTGAAAACAACAACAACCATGACAACAGAAACCCCTAACAACATTAGGAACAAACCAGTACCCCAGAGCACTTGACTCTATCTGCATATGTATCAAAAGATGGCCTAGTCGCCATCAATGGAAAGAGCAGCCCATTGGACTTGCAAACTTTATATGCAGGGGAATGCCAGGGCCAAAAATTGCGAGTGGGTGGGTAGGGGAGTGTGTGGGGGGGGAGGGTATGGGGGACTTTTGGGATAGCATTGGAAATGTAAATGAGGAAAATACCTAATAAAAATTAAAAAAAAAAGAAACCCCTAGCACATTCCTTTACACACTAACACCAGGCCATATTCTCTTCATGGGATATCCGAGTCTGCTGTGCATGAAGCTGTAAGGTGAAGCCTATATTACAATGGAGATCAGAAATCCAGGAAGTTTGCCAAGGCAAGCTGCAGTCACTGGGTGGAAATGGCCCACGAGAGGAACTACAATGGCTTCGGGCAACAGAGCTGGAGGGCCAGGGCTAATCAAGCCCTAGTCTAAGGAGCTGCAACAGCTGGTGTAGCCCCTCATTAGCGTGAGCAAACAACCGGGAGCCTGTAAGTAAGCAATTAAAGATAAAAAACAATTTCCTGATGTGAAGGAGCTTCTATGGAGGAAGCCTGATAAGGAAGGGGAGAGATGGGATGGAAAAAACCTAATTAGCAATCCAAAGAGCAGCTTGTGGATGCTTCCAGAATACAGGGGGAAATGCTAAGGTGATGGCTACACCTGAGAAGGTGGCATGTCCAGGGATGACCGGTGGACCAAGGGCCTGGGTGAGGGGGAAGGGCTGAAGTAGGGTGGCTGGAGACGTCCCAGACAGATCAAGACCATCAAGAATTGCATCATTCATTCCAACAAAAAGAAGGCAAGCATCATCCACTTAATAGATGGAGTGAGTGGCTCAGACATGGGGAGAGTGAGGAACCCTTACAGTGACAGGGAGCTGGCCCTGGGATGCAGACAGATCAGAGCTATCTCTGTATCGTCTCTGCAGGAGGAACTTGCCAGCTGATGGGGTGTATGGTACCTCCTAGGTTGCCCGTGCTCCAGCAGATGGCTCCACACCCAGAATCAACTGGATTCACTGAGATATGAATATGGGAGGGGCATGTGCTGGAAGTCAGGGGAAGCTGTAGGACGACAACAGTCAGCATGGATCTGGGCTCCTGCTTCCTTAAGTGTTTCATAAAAAAAGACTAAAGAGGCATCTGGGAATATTCGCTTTTTCATTGTAAAGGGAAAAAAAAAGCATTCAGAAGCACCTAAGTGGATTTTAGCTCCTCTGAGTCTTTTACCTTTTTCTTGAGTTCCATCATGACAATCAAATGACAGCATGATGGGCAAGGGCATGGATTTACCCAGTCCAATCAAGCCTCTGCATAAGGTCCCAGAGAAACAATCCACGCAATGCGCAGTACAAGGACCGTCCAGCAGAGGGAAGCATAGGCCCTGGTATGGGCATTCATCGTGTCCTGGCCACTGTCCTGATTTGTTAGTTGTTTAGGTATAAACAGAGGCACAAGGTAGCCAGACACAAAACAGAAAACAAGACTGATCCACTTCTGACCTCCAGTGCCACCCACAAAGTAAACAGAAGGCACACAGACAATTGACCAAAAGTCTGAAAGAGCCTTGAAGAGAAGTCCCTGGGGCAAGCCACATCCAGAGACCTATCTATGCTCCTGCCCCTGGACTGGGGCAGGTGGGGGTGCGGGTGGAGGGGGAGGGGTGAGAAGGGGGGAGGAGGGGGGGGGAGGAGGGCTGGGAGTTGGGGGGGATTTCCATGTGAAAGCAATACTTATTTAAGGTGGTACCTATGGGTGTGGAACACAGAGGGAGCAGGAAGATAGGATTTCTTCTGGGTGACTATGAGGAAGAGGTGGTGGTGGTGGTGGGAGTACACAGTGTGCTCTGTTCTCGACAGGGATGGCAGTTATAGTGCTGACTAAGAGAAACCAACCGGAAGGACTGGAATTTGCAAAGCAGTGAGGTGCTCTCTGCTACTGGGGGCTGGGAGAGTATCCGTGTTCCATGAAGGCATGGAACATAGAATAGCACCCCCAGTGATTTGCAGAACCTGGGCTGTTTAAATAAAAATAAAAGAATAAAGAAGAAAAGGAGGAAGAGGAGGAGGAAGAGAGAGGAGGAAGAGGGAGGAAGAGGAAAGGGGGGAGGAGGAGGAAGAGGAGAGGGAGGAAGAGGAGAGGGAGGAAGAGGAGGAGGAGGAAGAGAAGGAGGAGGAGAAGAAGAAGAGGAAGAAGAAGAAGAAGAAGAAGAAGAAGAAGAAGAAGAAGAAGAAGAAGAAGAAGAAGAAGAAGAAGAAGAAGAAGAAGAAGAAGAAGAAGAAGAAGAAGAAGACGACTACAGAGGGAGGGGAAAGGGAGGAGAGAGACTGTGGGGGAGAAACAGAAGATTCCAGAGCTCATTTCTTAAAGCAAGTAGTAGTTTTTGTGCGCCATAGATGTGTGGTGGGATCAAGAGTTGGCTCCTCGAGTAATGGGGCTTGCTATGTAAGCCTGGCACACTGAATCTCATTCTAGGAGCCTGAATTCCACAAAACTCATCCTCTGCTCTCCATAATACTCATCCTCTGACCTACTTAGGCACCCTTTGGCCCATGAGTCCTTTCGTAACAGTGCGGGTTGCCTATGCATAGTTATGTCTGTATATGGGTGTTTTGTTTTCCTTGCATGTATAGCTGTGTACCATGATCATGCCTGGTGCTCCCGGAGGCTAGAAGAAGTCATTGGATCTCCTTGAGCTGGAGTTAAAAGATCATTTTGAGCCACCATGTGGATGCTGGGAATCAAAACCTGGGTCCTCTGGAAGAGCAGCCAGTGCTCCTTAACCTTTGAGCCGTCTGGGAAGACCCTGGATTTCTAGAAACAACCCTGATTCATAAGCTGGAGATTTTCAGTGTAGGGTGAGCAATATTCTCGAACACAGATTCTCAGCAGTGGTCCTCAGTGGTCAAACATTATATTTTTATAGGAGGGGGAAAAGATGAACAACACCACACACATAGTCCAGTCCATGCATGTCTATATATAAGTAGTCTTAAGCTATCATGAGAAGGTTGTGGTGAGAAAAGAAATATCCAAAGGGCTCTTTAGGGCAGTGGAAGTCTGGCTTAGAGCAGCCTGGCTGCTCTGACTGTGGGTCCCCGCTGGCTGCATCTTGAGACCCACAGTGCCCCATCCTTACCTTGTGTGGTTCTTCGTGCTGTGCTGGGCCTCTTTCTACCACTTGTTTTTGATGCCTCTTTGCTGATCTCTAAAAGAAAGAAGAAGAAAGAAACACTGTTCTTTGTCCGTGGACACTCCGTGAGGAGTCTCCCAACCCTCGAAGGGCCTCACATACTTCAGAGCTGAGGATTGCAGACTCCAAGTTGCCTCCTCTCCCGAGGGTGGGAAAGTGGAAAGTTCAGTATAGAAAGAACACTTCTGTCACGTCTCCAAATTACATAGTTGTCCCAAGAATATGTATGTGACTGTGTTGCTAGCTCACAATATAGTTCAACACTTTCCAAATGTCTGAGACATTATAAAGTCTTATATGAGTAGAAGACCTGTCCAAGATGGAGAGCCAGATGTGGAGGGTCACACGTTGAATCTGAGTACTTGGTAGGCAGAGGCAAGTGTATATTATCTTTCTGAATTTGAAGCCAGGCTGATTTACATAGTGAGTTTGAAGCCAGCTAGGGGTACATAACAAACAAACAAACAAACCAAACCACTGCATCAAAAAAAAACCTCAAAAAAGAAAGAAAGAAAGAAAGAAAGAAAGAAAGAAAGAAAGAAAGAAAGGAAGAAAGAAAGAAAGAAAGAAAGAAAGAAAGAAAGAAAGAAAGAAGATCAAAGAGATTGGACACAAAGAGATCTACCCGCCTTTGCCTCCTAAGTGCTGGGATTATAGGCACAGGCTAACACATGCAGCTGGCGAAACAGTTTATTTTAGCAGAGAACAAGAGTACCAGAGATAAGGATTCAGAGTCTAGCTGAGAGATGATGGGGCTGGTTAAGAGCATGCAGTGCCCTTGCAAAGGACTGGAGTTCCATGTGCAGCGAGATCCTCTCCCCATCCTCAGCCACAGCCACAGTCAGGTGCGTGATTTCAGACGCAGCTCTAAGCATCTACCTGTTTCTCACAGAGCCCGACATCACTGAGAACTGCAGGAGCTTGCATGGACACCCGTCTTCTAAGTTTGTTTTTGCTTCAGAAATAATTTTCTCTCACATGCTTCCTTGACCAAATTATTTCACTTTAAACAAAGATTTTTTTTAATTATGTTTTTTTAAACTATGAATAATGGAGAAACAGGTAGACATAAACAACACAGACATAGACCTTGGGAAGTTCTTAGTAATCTTTAAGATTGTTAAATCTAAAGGGTTGACACCCTCTGCCTTAGGTCTCAACTGAGGTGACCTGTAGCTGTTTCTTTATCAAAAACTCCTTGGCCATTCGTTGCCTCTCTTTGCCCCTCGCCTGTTCTCTCTGAAAATCTCTCTGCTAACACGGAGGTCATGTATCCCCCGACCCCTGCACCAGCTCTGAGAGATTTGCCCAGGCTGAGCCTTTCCAATGGCAGGTGCCACCCTCAGCCTTACCTTGTGAATTGGATGTCTGGGCACACCTCATCCTTGCTCTCAGTGTCTTGGTCACCTCCTTCACGTTCGTAGATGAGTCATCTTTCCACAAAGTCCTCCTGCTCACCGCCTTGAGCTTCTCTTGAACTCCATGTCCAGGTGAGGCCACTCCTGCTGAGACGACTCATGTGTGGTTGAAATGGAGGTTCCTGGAACACTCCTTCCTTCCTTCATAGGCTCCCCATCCCAGCCCCTATTCCAGGTGAATGTACCTCACTTTTGCTGTTTTCTCTTATGTCCACCATGCTTTCTCCCCCCACATCACCATAAGTTCCCACCCCAGGGAGCTCTTATAAGAATTAACCAGGTAGCTGGGCAGTGCTGGTGCACACATTTAATCCTGGCACTTGAGAGGCAGAGGCAGGCAGGTATCCGTGAGTTTTTGATTTCTTGAGGCCAGCCTGGTTTACAGAGCTAGTTCCAGGACATCCAAGGGCACACAAAGAAAAACCAAACCAAGCCAAAACCAAACCAACCAAACAAACAAAGATTTAACCAAATAAATAAATATGGAGGGATTCGGGATCAGGGCAGATTCTGATTCCTGTTTCTAAGACTTGTAAACCATGAGGCACAGGCCTGGGATTTTTCAGGCAGTGAGGAAGGGACTTCCATGTAGCACCCATGTTCAGACAGGCAACACCCGAAGGCCACTGGGCACCTCTAAAGCATCGCAGGGACATCCCTATGCCTGTCGTGAAGACAGCTTCTGGGCGAGGGGTGGCAGAGGCCCAGAGGCTCTGCAGTGGACAGGACTGGTGGATGGATGAGTGGCCTTCACTGAGGAGGGGAGGACACAGCACTTTTTCCTCTCGGGACTTTGGAAGCTGCCTCCCCAAGGACAGCTGCATCCACTGGCATGAGAACACCTTTCTGAAGCTTTTCTGGGGGCTTTTCCTCTGAACTGCCTCTCAGGGCTAGGACCCAGGCTCTTCTGCACCTTATCTCAAAGTAGCAAAGTTTATTTACTCTCCCTTTAGTTAGGAAGGATGGATACCATCCTAGTGTGTATAAATAAAGAGGAAACCTGACACTCTGCACCCTTCACCTTGGGCTGTGTAACCTCAGAACAGGATTCCAACATGTTCCAGTTCACCATTTACTCAGTGGCAAAACAGGTCTGGTGAAATTTAAAGCCAGTTCGCTGTGCTGACAAGAAATCTTGTGTGCCTGCCTATATAGTGAGTTCAGAACGAACTCCATCAGATCTACAGCCTTTGCTGAAGCCTCCTCCTGTAGCCCCTTGCTGGAGTCTCCTCCAGCATCCCCTTACCCATCATCTCATCTTGACGGGGCTTTTTTTTCTGCTGTCTTCTTTTGGAATTTGACCAGTTCGGATGTTTTTTTCTTCTTGCTAAGAAGAAAAGAAAACAAAGTCTTTTATAGTCACATAGAGCTGTCAGTCTTTTTTATTTAAAGAATTC